>NC_069499.1:1563260313-1563285313 GCF_027579735.1 Bombina bombina | reverse complement strand
AAGATCAGACTAAGTGCTATTGCATTGTCTTGTTATCATGCATTTGCTGATTACGCAAATCTACTGTATTTACTGTTTCTTTAAATGGACATTAATCACTTTGAGATTATAATATAGAATTATGAGTAGTAAAATTTTACTTTTATTACTTATTTTGCCCCTTAACTGCAGACTTGTTTGGTGAAGTGGTAAGAGGAAATTTGAAAAACAGCTGCAGCAAACAACATTTTAATGCCCTCAGAAAGTTTTTACACTTGGCTGACATACTCATTTACTTTAAAGGGACAGTCCAAAATAAACTTTCATGATTCATGTAATTTTAAACAATCTTCCAATTTACTTTTATCACCAATTTTTCTATGTTCTCTTGTTGAAAGCTAAACCTAGGAGGTTCATATGCTAATTTCTTAGACCTTGAATACAACCTCTTTTCAGAATGCATTTTGACAGTGTTTCACCACTAAAGGGTGTTAGTTCATGTGTGTCATAGCTAACACTGTGCTCATGCACGTGGAGTTACCTGGGAGCCCAAACTGATTGGCTAGTAATAAGCAAGTTTGTAAAAAAAAAAACTGAAATAAAGGGTCAGTCTGTAGAAGCTTAGATACAAGGTAATCACAGAGGTAAAATGTATATTAATATAACTGTTGGTTATGCAAAACTAGGGAATGGGTAATAAAGGGATTATCTATCTGTTTAAACAATAACAGTTCTGGTGTAGACTGTCCCTTTAAGTCTACAGAATAGTCTTGTCATTATCATGTTATGTCCCTTTAAAAACAAATGTACTGTGTTCCAGGAACTCACATGTTCCCTATATCTGTTATGTGATTCTGTACTGAACACCCTTATACCCTATTAGACTCGTGTAAGTACTAGCAAAGGGGATCCTAGAAGTGGCGGGGTTGGGTTCTGTTACCGTTATATTTTGCACCCCGTACTCCTGTCTGTCTCATCTATTGGTTTATACAGTGATGAAGCTATAGAGAGGTGCCATATAATTTGCTGAAAAAAATCTTCTAAAGATCTCAAAAAGTAAAGTATATTAACCAGCGGAATAAAACGTTAAACATTATTGGAGTCACGAAAATTAAATGCAATTGGTAAGTGCAGACGTGATGCTGTGTACTGAGCTAAAACATTTTATCCTGCGTAGTCCCTATTTAGTCTTCAGAGAGAAAACCCCATATCTGACTAAATGTGAAGCATATGTTGGCACTTCCGATTTACTAGTCAGCACATACCGACGGTATTTTCTGACATTATACTTTCCTGTATATACCTTCAGTACCAAGCGAATATTTGTCATATCGTTTCTGGAAAAAACAAGGTTCCTAATAGGTGGTGATGCAAAAGCCGCCATACACATTCTGTTGGGCTGTACCCCGTGTCTGCTGGGTACTGATCAGCATCGTTTGTCTGTTAGGAAATGTTCTGTATCTGGCTAATGCACACTTTGCAGTATAGGATACTATTTTCTCTGTTGAACAGCACCTACCTTAACTAATCTGTCAGGTAGTGCCCGTTGTTCTCTGCCAAGCTGTGTTCTGCACAAACATCAGTTGCTATAGTAACTGGTACCATCTGTACCATTATGCAGTGTGATGGTGCTATGGTCCCTGTTTGCTTTATTTTAAGACTTCGTAGAAATGTTTTTCACAATATAATGAATAGGTATTCTCAAATAGATAATGTCCATTTAAACAACCTGGTTACTTTATTAAATTAAAGCAAATATGTACTTTAATCTGTAAGTATTAAATATGAGTTATTTATTAATTGTATTAACTTTTTAACTTATTCAGTGTCCTTTAAAAATTGCAGATTTGCTAATATTCATGCCCAGCAAGTCTTTAAACTAATTTGGGTCTGTTATAGTAACAAATATGTAATTGGGCTACATTAACATAAGGAAAATGTGGTGAACTAAGCTATATACTAAAGTAATATTTTCCTTCAAAAAAATAATTTTCTAGGTTGTTTTTAGACGTGTTGCTCCCGGCTTGTTCTGTATGTCACAGAATAGCAGCAGTGTTTGGCCAGTTATAGGGGTGACTCCCCCCTCCTCCCTTGCCCCGCATGGAGATAAATGGTCCTGGCTCCTCTTTCTCTCACTAGATATAAACAGGAAGCTGCCAGCATCTCTGCTAGTGACAAGAACGGCAGAGAATACACACGGCTGATCCGTGCAAGGCATAATCTAGTGAGCTTACTCCTGCCCTGCTGTGTAATAAAGAGACAATGTATAGAGCATGTTGTTATTGCACTGTTGTCTGCATAGAACTACATATTTAAAGTGAATATAAAGTTTAATGAGAAAGTGCCTGGTTTTTAAAAAATACTAATAAAAACGGGCACTTTCTTTCCTTGAACTTTTACATGTAAGAGTTTTTTTAAAATACTTTCCTTATGCCTGCAGACCGGTGTTCTAAAATAAGTATCAACTTTATAAGAATGCGGGACCTGCGTCACTTCCGGTGACGTGACATCAGCTGTTGGAGGTGTGTGGCGCTCACAGCACATGCGCAAGTGGCCCAACCTCTCCAAATCAGCTGTTTCAGTAGCAGCAAAGGGTCGAGGAATTTTATTGAGATTAGCCTTTATTGCGCATGCGCTCCCGACACACTCCGTGCTTGCGCACGGCATCAGAGGGTCCAGGATTTATACAGCCGAGTTGCCCTCCGTGCGCATGCGCGCAGTGACGTACAATCGGGGTGAAAAAAAACAAACATACAATTTGAAATAATATTAAAAAATATGTGAATCCCAAATGATCAACACTTGAAGTTTTTTAATATAATCTGTCCTTTACTTTATGTACAGTGTCACGTGGCCCCACATAATCTAACGTGTTGATCATTTGGGTTTCACATATTTTTTAATATTATTTCAAATTGTATGTTGTTTTTTTCACCCCATTGTACATCACTGCGCAAATGCGCACTGAAGGCAACTCGCCTTGATAAATCCTGGACCCTCTGATGCCGAGCGCATGCGCGGAGTGTGTCGAAAGCGCATACACAATAAAGGCTAATCTCCATATAACTCCTCGACCATTTGCTGCTACTGGGCCACTTGCGCATGCGCAATGTGCGCCACACACCTCCAACAACTGATGGCACGTCACCGGAAGTGACGCAGGTCCCGCATTCTTATATTAGAACACCGGCGATCCTCCATCCGCAGCTCCTGATGTATATACTTAGCATATCTATGACGAATCCGGCTTCCTCCAATCATTGCATGGCCTCACGAGCTGGACGCTCTAGGGTGCAGGCAATTATTGGAGGGAGCCGGATTCGTCATCGATATAAAGTACAACAGGAGCTGTGGACGGAAGATCGCCGGTCTGCTGTCATTAGGAAAAAGGGAAGTATTAAAAAAAACAAACTCTTAAATGTAAAGTGAATGAAAGTGCCCCTGTTTTTATTAGTAAACCGGGCACCCTCTCATTAAACGTTACATTATGTTTAGTGTATAATATCATTCAAGTCAGCTCCACAGCTGCAATGAGAACATCTGGTGAGCCAGTGACAAGAGGCATGTGTGTGTAGCCACCAATCACAGCTAGATCCCAGTTGTTCATCATTTTGCCTCAGCATACATAGATGTGCATTTTTAACAAAGAATACCAAGAGAACAAAGTACAATTTATTATATAAGTAAATTGAAAAGTATCTTAAAGCACAATAAAGTCAACCTTATACTTTCATGATTCAGCGTGCCATTTTAATAAAGTTTATAATTGACTTCTGTTATCAAATTTGCTTTGTTCTCTTGGAATCCTTTGTTAAAGAGTAAACCTAGTTTATTATCCAAACAAATTGGATAATAGAAGTAAATCAGATAGTTTCCTAAGTTTGTACTCTCTGTCTAAACAGTGAATGTTTCATTGTCATGTCCCTTTAAGGATTAAAGGAATATTCTAGTCAAAATTAAACTTTAATGATTCAGATAGAGCATGCAATTTTAAGCAACTTTCCAATTTACTCCTATTATCAAATTTTCTTCGTTCTCTTGGTATCTTTATTTGAATGTAAGCTTAGGACTCGGCCCATTTTTTGGTTCAGTACCTGGGTATCGCTTGCTGATTGGTGTCTAAATGTAGCAATCAGTAAGCTCTACCCAGGTGCTGAACAAAAAATGGGCCGATTCCTAAGCTTACATTCTTGCCCTTTCAAATAAAAATACCAAGAGAACGAAGAAAAAATGATAATAGGAGTAGATTAGAAAGTTGCTTAGACTATGCCTTTAAATTGAACCTTTTTTTGCAAAAGCCGCCTGCTAAGCAAAGGGTCTGCTTGTTAGTAGAGACAACGTGACACGACAGCAAGTTGGGTGTGTACAAGACATACAGCTGACCTAGAACATCACAGACCATGATAGCAGGAAAACGTATGTAACATAAGGGCTGGAATCCTTTGCACTCAGGAAGCAATCAAGTCTAAACCAATTCATTACAAGATAATCTGCTCATATTTGTGTTAGAGGAGAGATGTTTGTGTATTACAAGCAGCTGCCTGCAGCGCTGATGAGAGATTTAGTGATTGGGGGGCTGATTACGATTGGTGCGTGTGGGAGCAAATAATATGTCCTGTTAACTGCGTAGGTAATTGGGTTGTCACCTCGCTGCGGAGTATATAAACAGGCTCCGGCGATACAGGTGATGTGCTGAGCAATAGTCTCCCACCCCGGTCTAATCTCACATCACAGCATCTTCCTTGTGCTATTGCCCAGAACTTATAACATGGTCGTGGGTATCTTACAGAAGCAGTGGTTGGTTCAAGGAATAGAAGTGGTAAGGACAATGCTGTAGGTTAAAGAGGCATGAAACCCAACGTTTTTCTGTCATGATTCAGATAGAGAATACAATTTACTTCTATTATCACCTTTGCTTTGTTCTCTTGTTGTTCTTTGTTAAAGAGATATCTAGATAGGTAGTGTGCACGTGTCTGCAGCACTATATGACAGGAAATAGTGCTTCAATCTAGTGCTCTTGCTACTGTGTAACATTGTTGTAAATCTGTTGCCATATATTATAGTATATATAGAAAATGTGATAATATAAGTAAATTTGAAAGTTGTTTAAAATTGTATGTTCTATCTGAATCATGATAGAAAAAAATTGGGGTTTTATGTCCCTTTAATACAAGAATGGCTGATATGCATAAGGCCATTCAGGAGGAAATATAAGCAGAGCAAATGGCTTTATCAGTGCTCAGTCTCTGATATTTAGGATCTGGGTTCTATCCCCATCCAGTTAGGTGAAATTCTACCAGGCACATATTAACCCCTTAACGACTAAAGACGTACAGGGAACGTCCTACAAAAAAAGGTTAGTTAACGACCAAGGACTACCCTGTACGTCCTTAGGGGTTCAAGCGGTGAAAGCGATCCTGGTCGCTTCCAGCCACTTTCAAGGTATTGCAGTGATGCCTCGATACTGTGGCCCTCTCTGCATCGACCAGCGATGGTGTCGATCGTTGGTGGGTGGGAGCAGCTGCAGGGAGGCGAGTGGGCGGCCCATAGCTGGCAAACTTCCGTCCAGCAGTTGTAGAGACTGTCGGGTGCGCGCGGGAGGTAGGGCGTGTCCTCGCGCCCACGATCTGGCAGCTGCAGTGGCGAAATTTGAAGTGGTGGGAGAGGGTGGCAGTGGAGGGGGGAAATAACTTTTAAAAATGGATCGGGGAGGGGTTAGGGTATGGAGGGGGGGCAGCTACACTACAGAAAAAGTGGTGTTTATTTAAAAGAAAAAGAAAAAAAAAAACACATTTGATTGCAAAGTACCCAAAATGGTGGCAAATAGTGGGGGGAGGGTTAGAGAGCTCTTTGGGTGGGATTAGGGAGGTTGGGGGCTAAGGGTGGATCCTACACAGCAGAATATATATATTTATTTTTAAATTAAAAAAAAGCCATTACTTAAGATGGCGGGGACAACTGTGGGGTGAGGGAGGGAAGAGAGCTGTTTGGGAGGGATCAGGGGGTGGGAGGCTGATCTCTACACTAAAGCTAAAATTAACCCTTTAAGCTCCCTACAAGCTACCTAATTAACCCCGTCACTCCTCGGCATAATACAAGTGTGGTGCGCAGCAGCATTTAGTGGCCTTCTAATTACCAAAAAGCAATGCCAAAGCCATATATGTCTGCCATTACTGAACAAAAGGGATCCTAGAAAAGCATTTACAACCATTTGTGCCATAATTGCACAAGCTATTTTTGTGAAAAAGTGAACATTTTTTTTTAATTTTTTTTTTATTTGATCGCATTTGGCGGTGAAATGGTGGCATGAAATATACCAAAATGGGCTTAGATCAATACTTTGGTTTGTCTACTACACTAAAGCTAAAATTAACCCTACAAGCTCCCTAATTAACCCCTTCACTGCTGGGCATAATACACGTGTGGTGCGCAGCGGCGTTTAGCGGCCTTCTAATTACCTAACAGTATTGCCAAAGCCATAAATGTCTGCTATTTCTGAACAAAGGGGATCCCAGAGAAGCTTTTACAACCAGCTGTGCCATAATTGCACAAGCTGTTTGTAAATAATTTCGGTGAGAGACCTAAAGTTTGTGAAAAAGTGAACGATTTTTTTAATTTGATCGCATTTGGCGGTGAAATGGTGGCATGAAATATACCATAATGGGCCTAGATCGATACTTTGGGATGTCTTCTAAAAAAAAATATATACATGTCAAGGGATATTCAGGGATTCCTGACAGATATCAGTGTCCCAATGTAACTAGCGCTAGTTTTGAAAAAAAGTGGTTTGGAAATAGCAAAGTGCTACTTGTATTTATGGCCCTATAACTTGCAAAAAAAGCAAAGAACATGTAAACATTGGGTATTTCTAAATTCAGGACAAAATTTGGAAACTATTTAGCATAGGTGTTTTTTGGTGGTTGTAGATGTGTAACAGATTTTGGGGGTCAAAGTTAGAGAAAATGATTTTCATCATATGTTATATATTTTTTTTATAGTAAATTATAAGATATGATGAAAATAATGGTATCTTTAGAAAGTGCATTTAATGGCGAGAAAAACGGTATATAATATGTGTGGGTACAGTAATGAGTATATAAACGGTATATAATATGTGTGGGTACAGTAATGAGTATATAAACGGTATATAATATGTGTGGGTACAGTAATGAGTATATAAACGGTATATAATATGTGTGGGTACAGTAATGAGTATATAAACGGTATATAATATGTGTGGGTACAGTAATGAGTATATAAACGGTATATAATATGTGTGGGTACAGTAATGAGTATATAAACGGTATATAATATGTGTGGGTACAGTAATGAGTATATAAACGGTATATAATATGTGTGGGTACAGTAAATGAGTATATAAACGGTATATAATATGTATGGGTACAGTAATGAGTATATAAACAGTATATAATATGTATGGGTACAGTAATGAGTATATAAACGGTATATAGTATGTGTGAGTACAGTAATGAGTATATAAACGGTATATAGTATGTGTGGGTACAGTAATGAGTATATAAACGGTATATAATATGTGTGGGTACAGTAAATGAGTATATAAACGGTATATAGTATGTGTGGGTACAGTAATGAGTATATAAACGGTATATAATATGTGTGGGTACAGTAAATGAGTATATAAACGGTATATAATATGTGTGGGTACAGTAAATGAGTAAGAGGAAAATTACAGCTAAACACAAACACCGCAGAAATGTAAAAATAGCATTGGTCTCAAACGGACAGAAAATGGAAAAGTGCTGTGGTCATTAAGGGGTTAATGTAAACACTTGGCGTTGTGTGAAGCTGTGAGAGTATTCATCACTGTGGAAAGCAACATGAGATTAACCTTTGTATTCAGCAATCATGTAACTTTAGAATAAAAAACTGCGTTACCCAGTGCACGAGCAGACTGGCACGGGATGTTTTTTATTTTAGCCTGTGTCCCCGAGGGGCTAGCGCAGGTGTGTAGCTGAGTTTTCGTTAGTCTATTTATATATGGGTAATTTACTTCTATAATTTAAAGTAAATGTAAAGTTGAATGAATAAGTGCCGGTTTCTTAAAAATTCTATTTAAAAACAGGGGCCCTTTCATTCATTAAACTTTACATTGCAGCGTTTTTTTAAGTACTTACCTTTTCTTTAGCAAACCCGGACCAGTGATCCCCCCCGCCGCAGCTCCTCTGTACTTACCCCAGCAATGACTAAACCGGCTTCCTCCAATCATGGCATGCACCCCAGAGTGTCCATCACGTGAGGCCACGCAACAATTGGAGAAAGACGGTTTCGTCATTAAAGTGCTAAGTACAGAGGAGCTGTGGGCGGAGGATCGCGGTCTGGGTTTGCTAAGGAAAAGGTAAGTATTTAAAAAAACGCTGCAATGTTAAGTTTAATTAATTAAAGTGCCCTTGTTTTTAATAGTATTTTTATTCAACTTTACATTCACTTTAATTTGCTCCATTCTTCAGATATCCTTTGTTGAAGAAATAGCAATGCACAATGATGAGCCAATCACACAAGTCATCTATGTGCAGCCACTAATCAGCAGCTACTGAGCCTATTTGGATATGTTTTTCTACAAATGATATCAAGAGAATGAAACAAATTAGGTAATAGAAGTACATTAGAAAGGTGTTTAAAATGTCATGCTCTTTGTAAACATAAAAGAAAAATGTGGGTTTCATGTCCCTTTAACATAATGAAAATGCTGTAAACCTTTGGCACAATTCTGTATCCCCACACCATGAGTGACAGAGTAAGTCTCGGCTTTATAAAGAGCACAAGCAGCTTAGGTGTTGTGTGGATTTTCCAGGTGTTGACAGACTTGCATGAAGGTTATTGGCCAGGAAAGGATTTTCCATATAGTTTTAAAGTGACACAAACCCAGTGTTTTTCTCTCATGATTGAGATAGAGCACACATTTACAAATGACTTCTGCTATGATTTAAGATCGGTCGATTCAGTGTTTCTCAGTGTAGTCAAAGCTGAGTTTTGTTTCAGTAGATGCTGCAGAACTGTCCCGATAATCGGCGGATGATGCAGGTCACACTAGGAGCCACAGATATTGCGACCTATCATGGCCACTTCCTAGACTCGCCCCCTTTGTTTTTTTTATTTTTTAAAGGGACATGAAACCCAGTATTTTTTTCTTTCATGATTCAGACAGAGCATGCAAATTTAAACAACTTTCCAACTTCTATTACCAAACTTGCATCACTGTATTTGAATCAATATATTGTTTGGCTTCATGTCACAAAACTTTAGTAGCTTTATTAGGGGAACTGACTCCTTGAGTGTGTGAGGCGCTGGCGTGGGCTTTTCTAGGCTAATAAATGTTACATTGCACCTAAATAAGGAAACCAAACCTCTGGGGTGCAAATAGAATCTGATGATCTTGGCTTGTGCGTCAGTGATTTAATTAGTGTAACTGAACCTGGCTAATTGGCAGATTTGTCTATCGCTGACCTAGATGAACCTAGTGAAGTTCCTGGCTGCCGTTTAGGTGTGTTATATCACTTAGATTGTAAGCTCTGTAGCTCTGCCTGCCCTGTCTTATATTTATTTACTGTATTCCTAATATAGCTCTACTCTGTGAATCTAGGAGCACCAGTGGCTAAAGGTTACTAATCAAGGGGAAATGGACCTAAACTTACAAAAAGGGGTAACTCAGTAATGGTACAACCAAGTATAGATGAATAAAAACAGAGGTTTAATACAGACCTGAATAACCCCATAGGGCAAAATTTATGAGCATGTAAAAAATGTATAAGCAAAAGAATTAAAACCTACAAAATGTATACAAGTTGTGCGCACCTAACTAGACAGTGCTCAAATAAGTGCAAAGATAATAACACAATTAGAAGTTAAATACTATAAACAGCTTGTAGTTACATTTGTCTACAGTCTCCCAATAGATTAACATGCCAGCATAATTTGAATGTTATTGTAACAGATTAACACCTTGTTTGGAGGAGCCTGTCCAGACTTGAGTCTGTAGATGAAAGTGCTAGACAGTGTCATTGTGTTAACAATTCAGCAGGAATGATAAGATATGATACCAAACTGCAAATTAGGGACATATATATGACAAAGTTAGGCTTGTGTAACCTGCCATATGCACTTTCAGTAGTCAGGACTTGAAAATCCATAATTTTTTAGATTTAATTTGCTAGAAAAGGGGGCAAAATAATTAATGAAAGTATATTGCAAAGTTATTTTACTATATATAATTAAGCTTTTTAAATTGCAATCTCAAAGTGTGTACTGTCTCTTTAAGTAAGTTTTTATTTTTTGAATGTGGTGTCTAGAGACCGAAAGCAGTGATGATGATCGTAGGGATATCGTCCTCGATTAGATCTCATTCCCGGTTTTATATCTCGTTACATATTTTTGTCATTTTCTTTTAAGTATTTTGTTCTTAAACCGTTCTCTGCTTTGTTGTAACTTGAAATGATTAAATTATGAAGCAATTTGGATATTTTTATGGATCACCGTAGTGGAAAAAGTTACTAATTGCACAATAGTCTAATTTATCTCTAGTTTGTCCCCTCTAGCTAAGTGTGTGTAAGTTCTACGGTTACTTAAAGACCACATCCTCTCATTTACTTTTACACCTTTACAGTGAATTTGTGTTCCCTCTGGCAATGACGGAGTTAAGTGATGTCTGGCGTGTGAGCACGTGTCTGTCAACAGCCAGGTTAGATCGTGTACAGATATGTATTGCCGCTTCCTCCCCCCATTCACCCCTCCTGTATACAGAGTTTTATGTAGGAACTGCGGATATTCATGTAAAAAGGTTTTCTTCATACCTACAGCCTTTTGTGGCTTCTTATTTAAAGTTTGTTTTACATCAGTTATGTGATGATCAGGCTGACTAGGCCGTGCTAGAGAGGCGGAACCTGGCAGTATGCCGTGTCGGTGTTGTCAAGAGCAGAACATTTTTATATTAAAGAAATAAATACTATTTCTCTAGGGTCTCTTGAAGGCTCCCTAATGAGATCATTACTGAAGGGCAGAGTGAGCATATATGGATCGAGCATGCACCCCCCCCAACCCCCAAGATGTACAGTTATTAATAAGACGGCCCCTCTACCTGGCTGAGCTAGATGACAATATATGCAAAGGGATTGTCACTTCATTTACTTCCACTTGTCCCAGAGCAGCTTTTGCTGGGGAGTGGGTCAGACAATTAATAATCAGAAGCCAGATGGTCTATAGACTGGGAATACAGTACATGGAGGAACAGATTTATTTGTATTTTGTGTTTTAAAATAAAAGGCTTTAATGGGACTTGTTGACTTCGTTCACTAGTGACGGCAGCAAATGCAACTTAATATTCTTATTGTGCACCTTTTTATTTATGTGTTTATATTTAATTGGAATGTGTTTTATCTACATCAGTATCTGGCCCACTCAACAGAGGTCCTGGTGCAAAACATTTTTGTGCCCCCTCAGCGGTAACTTAGTAATGATATACATGCTGCTCTGTATAATGATTTTGATAATTTATATGGATAAGACAACCTGCACTAATAAAGGGCTCCCCTGCATTACAATTGTACACATTCTGCACACACCTATGTATAGACTGGCTGCTATAGGCCCCCCTAGTACTTGGGCCCTGATGCCACTGCACCAATGGTAGTTCCGTCCTTGATCTACTTATCCCCAAAACAATCTAGGTTTTGTCTATTTATTGTAAAACTAGACATTTAATTGTGCCAAAGAGGTTGTAGAAGTGCATCCTGGGATATGAGGAGACAAGAGACTGTTTATTGCTGTCTATAGCCTTACTAGCGTTATGGATAACTAACTGTATTACATGTTTTTTTTTGGGGGGGTTGCGGACATTCAGCCCCTGAGCAAACAAAACATTACTAGTTTTCCTATTCTCTAGTTTGAGTCATCAATCTGACTGATAAACTGTTCTACTCACAACTGTTCTACTCACAACTTGTGTATATAAGAGTACTTCAAAGCCGTTTTACTGGAGGTGTCATGTGTGTCTTAGACCCATTGCTCTAGTTTGGTTGGGAAGGTGTTGTGTACTGGGTGAAGGACTTTGTGTTCTTTTACAAAAATATGTAGTCCTAGTACTAAATTATCTCTCTTCTTGTCTCCACAGTTTGTGAGGACCCTCAAGGATACGGAGCCATCATGACTGATACTATCAGGGACATCGGGGTAAAGCAGGCCCTACCTGCCCGAGCTGTAGGGGAGAAACCAGTGGATTTCGGATATGTGGGAATTGATGCCATCTTGGAGCAGATGAGGAAAAAGGCCATGAAGCAGGGCTTCGAGTTAAACATCATGGTTGTGGGTGAGTGCATTTAGCATCTTATCAGAGGGGAACAATTAAGGTCTTTCCCAAGATCCCATGAATCCACAAATGCTACAGTAGCGGATGATTTCTCTAGAACACGTACAGTATGTGGCAGAAAGCCCACGTGTGAGAGCAACTAGTTTGTGAGTACAAAGCATTATGGGAGCATATAAATCCCCAGACCTTTCTGTGTGTTTGGTTTAGCCACATTTGTGTAAATAATTAAAGCCATATGTGTATATTTATATTATGTGGCCTTCATGACTTTAACATTGTGCAGATCTGAGGACAGCGTGTTGACATGATAAAAGAAACTCTCAGTTCTTTTTAAATTTCCTCTCCCATGAAAAACTTAAGATTAGAGTCATTTTTACAGGCAGGAGACTTCAAGACTCCTAAGTATTTAATAAGGCTACAGCTTTATGAATCTCCCAGTTCATCTCCTAAGAATGCTAATTGCCTAGTTTTGTTTCATTGTATAAGAATGTATGAAGTAGGTAGGTAAAAGTATAGTTAGTGCGTGTGGGTAAGAGTATGGATTGTGCCCTTGTTTGTTTGGGTAAACACCTTTTGTGTGTAGGTGCTTAGAGTGGATTGCTTATATGACGGTTGTGTGCACACTAGGGGGGGTCGTGATTTGTGTGTATAACGGAGTATTTTTGTTTATTCTCAGTGATTGCTAATATTCCATCTCCTTCACTCATACTCTTCTTTTCTGATCTCAGGTCAGAGCGGATTAGGGAAATCCACATTAATAAACACACTCTTCAAATCTAAAGTGAGCAGAAAATCAGTGCAACCTACGCCTGAAGAGCGAATCCCCAAAACTGTGGAAATCAAGAGTGTTACTCATGGTGAGCTGCTAGCAGATGCCATTTCTCTCTCCCATGTCTGGAATTGTATTCTCTCCCTATCCCTCTGAAGGATGCATGTTGCCTTCTTACACCATGGGCCTAGGGTGGGGGGGCAGCATGCTCTGCCCACAAGACTCATTCGTGTCACCAAGGAATTCATCCTCTAATGTCAGATCCTGTGATTCTCTTACAGAAATCGAGGAGAAAGGTGTGCGGATGAAGCTGACGGTTATTGATACACCCGGCTTTGGAGATCATATCAATAATGAGAACTGGTGAGGAAAAACAGGGCATGGGTGCAATTTACAATATGAGGTAGAATTCCTATTCCCCAATATAATCCTTTCAAAAAGTGAATAGAATAACAACAGTTGGTTCTCACTCTGAAACAAGTACTAAACTTAGTGAATTTACGTTATATACGTCTCACTCTCTATGCCTGTTTAGCTGGATGCCCATCATGCAATTCATCAATGACCAGTATGAGAAGTACTTGCAGGAAGAGGTGAACATCAATCGCAAGAAGCGGATTCCAGACTCGCGGGTTCACTGCTGCATATATTTTATCCCAGCTACCGGCCACTCGTGAGTTATCTCCCTGTCTTCTATTTGTGTCTGCTGTTCTCTCTTCCTCTTTTTTCCCTCTCCATAACATGTCATGAGAAGAATAAATCCTGAAGTACCGTATGACCCTGATAAATGTTGGAATCCTCTTTAAAAAATGAGATATGTCAATAAATCTTTCCCTTTCTGCTGAATTCACTTTCCTTTCTGCCCCTCCTCTGCCATCATTGTATTCATGCTTATTCTAGAGCCCTCAGTCTAATGTGTTCTCAGTGCCTTATAAAGTCAGGCTGTGCGCTCCTTGGGTCTCCCTACTGCCTCTGGCGTTTATGAAATCTCCGGATAGGATACAAGTGACGGGAGCACTCACTCTCTGCAGGAAGGAGAGACAGCGGGCAGGAAGGATGCTGCTTAGGATTAAGGGCTGACGTTTCTCTTTCTTTACACTCCTCAAACCACCGCCCATCCTCCCAGCCCATATAACTACCCAAACCTGTCACTTACACGGAAACTACATTTAACTCCACGTGAGGACCCATCTGTTTTCCAGACTTACTCCTTCCCTGTATGTTCTAAAACCTCAGACCTTATTGGGTTCCTCACCCTTTTATTCTTTATTTATCTTTCTGACTTCATAAGTTGGTTGGTTGAGAACTTGTTCTTACCGCCTCTATTGGACGTTTTTTCCATGAATCACCCACCCTTTCTGTAAAGAAGTGCTTTGGCAAAAATACTCCTTAACCTATTGCTCTCCTGCTAGAGATCATGTCCTCTTGTTCTAGTATTGATCTTATTGTGATAAATACATTCAGCCCTAGATTTATTAGGTAACCATATACTTGATTGTTTATCATATCACCTCTCTTCCCTTCTCATCTTGTGTGATTTTCCATATGTCTTAAAGTTCCTTTTATTTCCTATTCACAAACTAAAAATACACTTGTAAATGTGTAATACAGGATGTTTTAAGAAAAATGTTTAATCATATTTCTCCAACATAGGTGTGTCCGGTCCACGGCGTCATCCTTACTTGTGGGATATTCTCTTCCCCAACAGGAAATGGCAAAGAGCCCAGCAAAGCTGGTCACATGATCCCTCCTAGGCTCCGCCTACCCCAGTCATTCTCTTTGCCGTTGTACAGGCAACATCTCCACGGAGATGGCTTAGAGTTTTTTAGTGTTTAACTGTAGTTTTTATTATTCAATCAAGAGTTTGTTATTTTGAAATAGTGCTGGTATGTACTATTTACTCAGAAACAGAAAAGAGATGAAGATTTCTGTTTGTATGAGGAAAATGATTTTAGCAACCGTCACTAAAATCCATGGCTGTTCCACACAGGACTGTTGAGAGCAATTAACTTCAGTTGGGGGAACAGTGAGCAGTCTCTTGCTGCTTGAGGTATGACACATTCTAACAAGACGATGTAATGCTGGAAGCTGTCATTTTCCCTATGGGATCCGGTAAGCCATGTTTATTAAGATCGTAAATAAGGGCTTCACAAGGGCTTATTAAGACTGTAGACTTTTTCTGGGCTAAATCGATTCATTATTAACACATATTTAGCCTTGAGGAATCATTTATTATGGGTATTTTGATATAATAATATCGGCAGGCACTGTTTTAGACACCTTATTCTTTAGGGGCTTTCCCAAATCATAGGCAGAGCCTCATTTTCGCGCCGGTGTTGCGCACTTGTTTTTGAGAGGCATGACATGCAGTCGCATGTGAGAGGAGCTCTGATACTTAGAAAAGACTTTCTGAAGGCGTCATTTGGTATCGTATTCCCCTTTGGGCTTGGTTGGGTCTCAGCAAAGCAGATACCAGGGACTGTAAAGGGGTTAAAGTTTAAAACGGCTCCGGTTCCGTTATTTTAAGGGTTAAAGCTTCCAAATTTGGTGTGCAATACTTTTAAGGCTTTAAGACACTGTGGTGAAAATTTGGTGAATTTTGAACAATTCCTTCATGTTTTTTCGCAATTGCAGTAATAAAGTGTGTTCAGTTTAAAATTTAAAGTGACAGTAACGGTTTTATTTTAAAACGTTTTTTGTACTTTGTTATCAAGTTTATGCCTGTTTAACATGTCTGAACTACCAGATAGACTGTGTTCTGAATGTGGGGAAGCCAGAATTCCCATTCATTTAAATAAATGTGATTTATGTGACAATGACAATGATGCCCAAGATGATTCCTCAAGTGAGGGGAGTAAGCATGGTACTGCATCATTCCCTCCTTCGTCTACACGAGTCTTGCCCACTCAGGAGGCCCCTAGTACATCTAGCGCGCCAATACTCCTTACTATGCAACAATTAACGGCTGTAATGGATAATTCTGTCAAAAACATTTTAGCCAAAATGAACACTTATCAGCGTAAGCGCGACTGCTCTGTTTTAGATACTGAAGAGCATGACGACGCTGATAATAATGGTTCTGAAGGGCCCCTAACCCAGTCTGATGGGGCCAGGGAGGTTTTGTCTGAGGGAGAAATTACTGATTCAGGGAACATTTCTCAACAAGCTGAACCTGATGTGATTACGTTTAAATTTAAGTTGGAACATCTCCGCATTCTGCTTAAGGAGGTATTATCCACTCTGGATGATTGTGACAAGTTGGTCATCCCGGAGAAACTATGTAAAATGGACAAGTTCCTAGAGGTCCCGGGGCTCCCAGAAGCTTTTCCTATACCCAAGCGGGTGGCGGACATTGTTAATAAAGAATGGGAAAGGCCCGGTATTCCTTTCGTCCCTCCCCCCATATTTAAAAAAAAAAAAAAAAAAAAAAAAAAAATGGTCGACCCCAGAAAGGACTTATGGCAGACAGTCCCCAAGGTCGAGGGAGCGGTTTCCACTTTAAACAAACGCACCACTATACCCATAGAGGATAGTTGTGCTTTCAAAGATCCTATGGATAAAAAATTAGAAGGTTTACTTAAAAAGATGTTTGTTCAGCAGGGTTACCTTCTACAACCAATTTCATGCATTGTCCCTGTAGCTACAGCCGCATGTTTCTGGTTCGATGAGCTGATAAAGGCGGTCGATAGTGATTCTCCTCCTTATGAGGAGATTATGGACAGAATCAATGCTCTCAAATTGGCTAATTCTTTCACCCTAGACGCCACTTTGCAATTGGCTAGGTTAGCGGCTAAGAATTCTGGGTTTGCTATTGTGGCGCGCAGAGCGCTTTGGTTGAAATCTTGGTCAGCTGATGCGTCTTCCAAGAACAAGCTACTTAACATTCCTTTCAAGGGGAAAACGCTGTTTGGCCCTGACTTGAAAGAGATTATCTCTGATATCACTGGGGGTAAGGGCCACGCCCTTCCTCAGGATCGGCCTTTCAAGGCAAAAAAATAAACCTAATTTTCGTCCCTTTCGTAGAAATGGACCAGCCCAAAGTGCTACGTCCTCTAAGCAAGAGGGTAATACTTCTCAAGCCAAGCCAGCTTGGAGACCAATGCAAGGCTGGAACAAGGGAAAGCAGGCCAAGAAACCTGCCACTGCTACCAAGACAGCATGAAATGTTGGCCCCCGATCCGGGACCGGATCTGGTGGGGGGCAGACTCTCTCTCTTCGCTCAGGCTTGGGCAAGAGATGTTCTGGATCCTTGGGCGCTAGAAATAGTCTCCCAAGGTTATCTTCTGGAATTCAAGGGGCTTCCCCCAAGGGGGAGGTTCCACAGGTCTCAGTTGTCTTCAGACCACATAAAAAGACAGGCATTCTTACATTGTGTAGAAGACCTGTTAAAAATGGGAGTGATTCATCCTGTTCCATTAAGAGAACAAGGGCTGGGGTTCTACTCCAATCTGTTCATAGTTCCCAAAAAAGAGGGAACGTTCAGACCAATCTTAGATCTCAAGATCTTAAACAAGTTTTCTCCAACATAGGTGTGTCCGGTCCACGGCGTCATCCTTACTTGTGGGATATTCTCTTCCCCAACAGGAAATGGCAAAGAGCCCAGCAAAGCTGGTCACATGATCCCTCCTAGGCTCCGCCTACCCCAGTCATTCTCTTTGCCGTTGTACAGGCAACATCTCCACGGAGATGGCTTAGAGTTTTTTAGTGTTTAACTGTAGTTTTTATTATTCAATCAAGAGTTTGTTATTTTGAAATAGTGCTGGTATGTACTATTTACTCAGAAACAGAAAAGAGATGAAGATTTCTGTTTGTATGAGGAAAATGATTTTAGCAACCGTCACTAAAATCCATGGCTGTTCCACACAGGACTGTTGAGAGCAATTAACTTCAGTTGGGGGAACAGTGAGCAGTCTCTTGCTGCTTGAGGTATGACACATTCTAACAAGACGATGTAATGCTGGAAGCTGTCATTTTCCCTCTGGGATCCGGTAAGCCATGTTTATTACGATTGTAAATAAGGGCTTCAAAAAGGGCTTATTAAGACTGTAGATTTTTTTTTTTGGGCTAAATCGATTGATTATTAACACATATTTAGCCTTGAGGAATCATTTTATCTGGGTATTTTGATATAATAATATCGGCAGGCACTGTTTTAGACACCTTATTCTTTAGGGGCTTTCCCAAAGCATAGGCAGAGCCTCATTTTCGCGCCGGTGTTGCGCACTTGTTTTTGAGAGGCATGGCATGCAGTCGCATGTGAGAGGAGCTCTGATACTTAGAAAAGACTTTCTGAAGGCGTCATTTGGTATCGTATTCCCCTTGGGGCTTGGTTGGGTCTCAGCAAAGCAGATACCAGGGACTGTAAAGGGGTTAAAGTTCAAAACGGCTCCGGTTCCGTTATTTTAAGGGTTAAAGCTTCCAAATTTGGTGTGCAATACTTTTAAGGCTTTAAGACACTGTGGTGAAAATTTGGTAAATTTTGAACAATTCCTTCATGTTTTTTCGCATTTGCAGTAATAAAGTGTGTTCAGTTTAAAATTTAAAGTGACAGTAACGGTTTTATTTTAAAACGTTTTTTGTACTTGTTATCAAGTTTATGCCTGTTTAACATGTCTGAACTACCAGATAGACTGTGTTCTGAATGTGGGGAAGCCAGAATTCCTATTCATTTAAATAAATGTGATTTATGTGACAATGACAATGATGCCCAAGATGATTCCTCAAGTGAGGGGAGTAAGCATGGTACTGCATCATTCCCTCCTTCGTCTACACGAGTCTTGCCCACTCAGGAGGCCCCTAGTACATCTAGCGCGCCAATACTCCTTACTATGCAACAATTAACGGCTGTAATGGATAATTCTGTCAAAAACATTTTAGCCAAAATGAACACTTATCAGCGTAAGCGCGACTGCTCTGTTTTAGATACTGAAGAGCATGACGACGCTGATATTAATATTTCTGAAGGGCCCCTAACTCAGTCTGATGGGGCCAGGGAGGTTTTGTCTGAGGGAGAAATTACTGATTCAGGGAACATTTCTCAACAAGCTGAACCTGATGTGATTGCATTTAAATTTAAGTTGGAACATCTCTGCATTCTGCTTAAGGAGGTATTATCCACTCTGGATGATTGTGACAAGTTGGTCATCCCAGAGAAACTATGTAAAATGGACAAGTTCCTAGAGGTGCCGGGGCTCCCAGAAGCTTTTCCTATACCCAAGCGGGTGGCGGACATTGTTAATAAAGAATGGGAAAGGCCCGGTATTCCTTTCGTCCCTCCCCCCATATTTAAAAAATTGTTTCCTATGGTCGACCCCAGAAAGGACTTATGGCAGACAGTCCCCAAGGTCGAGGGAGCGGTTTCCACTTTAAACAAACGCACCACTATACCCATAGAGGATAGTTGTGCTTTCAAAGATCCTATGGATAAAAAATTAGAAGGTTTGCTTAAAAAGATGTTTGTTCAGCAGGGTTACCTTCTACAACCAATTTCATGCATTGTCCCTGTCGCTACAGCCGCATGTTTCTGGTTCGATGAGCTGATAAAGGCGGTCGACAGTGATTCTCCTCCTTATGAGGAGATTATGGACAGAATCAATGCTCTCAAATTGGCTAATTCTTTCACCCTAGACGCCACTTTGCAATTGGCTAGGTTAGCGGCTAAGAATTCTGGGTTTGCTATTGTGGCGCGCAGAGCGCTTTGGTTGAAATCTTGGTCGGCTGATGCGTCTTCCAAGAACAAGCTACTTAACATTCCTTTCAAGGGGAAAACGCTGTTTGGCCCTGACTTGAAAGAGATTATCTCGGATATCACTGGGGGTAAGGGCCACGCCCTTCCTCAGGATCGGCCTTTCAAGGCAAAAAATAAACCTAATTTTCGTCCCTTTCGTAGAAACGGACCAGCCCAAAGTGCTACGTCCTCTAAGCAAGAGGGTAATACTTCTCAAGCCAAGCCAGCTTGGAGACCAATGCAAGGCTGGAACAAGGGAAAGCAGGCCAAGAAACCTGCCACTGCTACCAAGACAGCATGAAATGTTGGCCCCCGATCCGGGACCGGATCTGGTGGGGGGCAGACTCTCTCTCTTCGCTCAGGCTTGGGCAAGAGATGTTCTGGATCCTTGGGCGCTAGAAATAGTCTCCCAAGGTTATCTTCTGGAATTCAAGGGACTTCCCCCAAGGGGGAGGTTCCACAGGTCTCAGTTGTCTTCAGACCACATAAAAAGACAGGCATTCTTACATTGTGTAGAAGACCTGTTAAAAATGGGAGTGATTCATCCCGTTCCATTAAGAGAACAAGGGATGGGGTTCTACTCCAATCTGTTTATAGTTCCCAAAAAAGAGGGAACGTTCAGACCAATCTTAGATCTCAAGATCTTAAACAAGTTTCTCAAGGTTCCATCGTTCAAGATGGAAACCATTCGAACTATTCTTCCTTCCATCCAGGAAGGTCAATTCATGACCACGGTGGATTTAAAGGATGCGTATCTACATATTCCTATCCACAAGGAACATCATCGGTTCCTGAGGTTTGCATTCCTGGACAAACATTACCAGTTTGTGGCGCTTCCTTTCGGATTAGCCACTGCTCCAAGGATTTTCACAAAGGTACTAGGGTCCCTTCTAGCTGTGCTAAGACCAAGGGGCATTGCTGTAGTACCTTACTTGGACGACATTCTGATTCAAGCGTCGTCCCTTCCTCAAGCAAAGGCTCACACGGACATTGTCCTGGCCTTTCTCAGATCTCACGGATGGAAAGTGAACGTGGAAAAGAGTTCTCTATCTCCGTCAACAAGGGTTCCCTTCTTGGGAACAATAATAGACTCCTTAGAAATGAGGATTTTTCTGACAGAGGCCAGAAAAACAAAACTTCTAGACTCTTGTCGGATACTCCATTCCGTTCCTCTTCCTTCCATAGCTCAGTGCATGGAAGTGATCGGGTTGATGGTAGCGGCAATGGACATAGTTCCTTTTGCACGCATTCATCTAAGACCATTACAACTGTGCATGCTCAGTCAGTGGAATGGGGACTATACAGACTTGTCTCCGAAGATACAAGTAAATCAGAGGACCAGAGACTCACTCCGTTGGTGGCTGTCCCTGGACAACCTGTCACGAGGGATGACATTCCGCAGACCAGAGTGGGTCATTGTCACGACCGACGCCAGTCTGATGGGCTGGGGCGCGGTCTGGGGATCCCTGAAAGCTCAGGGTCTTTGGTCTCGGGAAGAATCTCTTCTACCGATAAATATTCTGGAACTGAGAGCGATATTCAATGCTCTCAAGGCTTGGCCTCAGCTTGCGAGGGCCAAGTTCATACGGTTTCAATCAGACAACATGACAACTGTTGCGTACATCAACCATCAGGGGGGAACAAGGAGTTCCCTGGCGATGGAAGAAGTGACCAAAATCATTCTATGGGCGGAGTCTCACTCCTGCCACCTGTCTGCTATCCACATCCCAGGAGTGGAAAATTGGGAAGCGGATTTTCTGAGTCGTCAGACATTGCATCCGGGGGAGTGGGAACTCCATCCGGAAATCTTTGCCCAAGTCACTCAGCTGTGGGGCATTCCAGACATGGATCTGATGGCCTCTCGTCAGAACTTCAAAGTTCCTTGCTACGGGTCCAGATCCAGGGATCCCAAGGCGGCTCTAGTGGATGCACTAGTAGCACCTTGGACCTTCAAACTAGCTTATGTGTTCCCGCCGTTTCCTCTCATCCCCAGGCTGGTAGCCAGGATCAATCAGGAGAGGGCGTCGGTGATCTTGATAGCTCCTGCGTGGCCACGCAGGACTTGGTACGCAGATCTGGTGAATATGTCATCGGCTCCTCCTTGGAAGCTACCTTTGAGACGAGACCTTCTTGTTCAGGGTCCGTTCGAACATCCGAATCTGGTTTCACTCCAGCTGACTGCTTGGAGATTGAACGCTTGATCTTATCGAAGCGAGGATTCTCAGATTCTGTTATCGATACTCTTGTTCAGGCCAGAAAGCCTGTAACTAGAAAGATTTACCACAAAATTTGGAAAAAATATATCTGTTGGTGTGAATCTAAAGGATTCCCTTGGGACAAGGTTAAGATTCCTAGGATTCTATCCTTCCTTCAAGAAGGATTGGAAAAAGGATTATCTGCAAGTTCCCTGAAGGGACAGATTTCTGCCTTGTCTGTGTTACTTCACAAAAAGCTGGCCGCTGTGCCAGATGTTCAAGCCTTTGTTCAGGCTCTGGTTAGAATTAAGCCTGTTTACAAACCTTTGACTCCTCCTTGGAGTCTCAATTTAGTTCTTTCAGTTCTTCAGGGGGTTCCGTTTGAACCCTTGCATTCCGTTGATATTAAGTTATTATCTTGGAAAGTTTTGTTTTTAGTTGCAATTTCTTCTGCTAGAAGAGTTTCAGAATTATCTGCTCTGCAGTGTTCTCCTCCTTATCTGGTGTTCCATGCAGATAAGGTGGTTTTACGTACTAAACCTGGTTTTCTTCCAAAAGTTGTTTCTAACAAAAACATTAACCAGGAGATTATCGTACCTTCTCTGTGTCCGAAACCAGTTTCAAAGAAGGAACGTTTGTTGCACAATTTGGATGTTGTTCGCGCTCTAAAATTCTATTTAGATGCTACAAAGGATTTTAGACAAACATCTTCCTTGTTTGTTGTTTATTCCGGTAAAAGGAGAGGTCAAAAAGCAACTTCTACCTCTCTCTCTTTTTGGATTAAAAGCATCATCAGATTGGCTTACGAGACTGCCGGACGGCAGCCTCCCGAAAGAATCACAGCTCATTCCACTAGGGCTGTGGCTTCCACATGGGCCTTCAAGAACGAGGCTTCTGTTGATCAGATATGTAGGGCAGCGACTTGGTCTTCACTGCACACTTTTACCAAATTTTACAAGTTTGATACTTTTGCTTCTTCTGAGGCTATTTTTGGGAGAAAGGTTTTGCAAGCCGTGGTGCCTTCCATTTAGGTGACCTGATTTGCTCCCTCCCTTCATCCGTGTCCTAAAGCTTTGGTATTGGTTCCCACAAGTAAGGATGACGCCGTGGACCGGACACACCTATGTTGGAGAAAACAGAATTTATGTTTACCTGATAAATTACTTTCTCCAACGGTGTGTCCGGTCCACGGCCCGCCCTGGTTTTTTTAATCAGGTCTGATAATTTATTTTCTTTAACTACAGTCACCACGGTACCATATGGTTTCTCCTATGCAAATATTCCTCCTTAACGTCGGTCGAATGACTGGGGTAGGCGGAGCCTAGGAGGGATCATGTGACCAGCTTTGCTGGGCTCTTTGCCATTTCCTGTTGGGGAAGAGAATATCCCACAAGTAAGGATGACGCCGTGGACCGGACACACCGTTGGAGAAAGTAATTTATCAGGTAAACATAAATTCTGTTTCTCAAGGTTCCATCGTTCAAGATGGAAACCATTCGAACTATTCTTCCTTCCATCCAGGAAGGTCAATTCATGACCACAGTGGATTTAAAGGATGCGTATCTACATATTCCTATCCACAAGGAACATCATCGGTTCCTAAGGTTCGCATTCCTGGACAAGCATTACCAGTTCGTGGCGCTTCCTTTCGGATTAGCCACTGCTCCAAGGATTTTCACAAAGGTACTAGGGTCTCTTCTAGCTGTGCTAAGACCAAGGGGCATTGCTGTAGTACCTTACTTGGACGACATTCTGATTCAAGCGTCGTCCCTTCCTCAAGCAAAGGCTCACACGGACATTGTCCTGGCCTTTCTCAGATCTCACGGATGGAAAGTGAACGTGGAAAAGAGTTCTATATCTCCGTCAACAAGGGTTCCCTTCTTGGGAACAATAATAGACTCCTTAGAAATGAGGATTTTTCTGACAGAGGCCAGAAAAACAAAACTTCTAGACTCTTGTCGGATACTTCATTCCGTTCCTCTTCCTTCCATAGCGCAGTGCATGGAAGTGATCGGTTTGATGGTAGCGGCAATGGACATAGTTCCTTTTGCGCGCATTCATCTAAGACCATTACAACTGTGCATGCTCAGTCAGTGGAATGGGGACTATACAGACTTGTCTCCGAAGATACAAGTAAATCAGAGGACCAGAGACTCACTCCGTTGGTGGCTGTCCCTGGACAACCTGTCACAAGGGATGACATTCCGCAGACCGGAGTGGGTCATCGTCACGACCGACGCCAGTCTGATGGGCTGGGGCGCGGTCTGGGGATCCCTGAAGGCTCAGGGTCTTTGGTCTCGGGAAGAATCTCTTCTACCGATAAATATTCTGGAACTGAGAGCGATATTCAATGCTCTCAAGGCTTGGCCTCAGCTAGCGAGGGCCAAGTTCATACGGTTTCAATCAGACAACATGACAACTGTTGCGTACATCAACCATCAGGGGGGAACAAGGAGTTCCCTAGCGATGGAAGAAGTGACCAAAATCATTCTATGGGCGGAGTCTCACTCCTGCCACCTGTCTGCTATCCACATCCCAGGAGTGGAAAATTGGGAAGCGGATTTTCTGAGTCGTCAGACATTGCATCCGGGGGAGTGGGAACTCCATCCGGAAATCTTTGCCCAAGTCACTCAGCTGTGGGGCATTCCAGACATGGATCTGATGGCCTCTCGTCAGAACTTCAAAGTTCCTTGCTACGGGTCCAGATCCAGGGATCCCAAGGCGGCTCTAGTGGATGCACTAGTAGCACCTTGGACCTTCAAACTAGCTTATGTGTTCCCGCCGTTTCCTCTCATCCCCAGGCTGGTAGCCAGGATCAATCAGGAGAGGGCGTCGGTGATCTTGATAGCTCCTGCGTGGCCACGCAGGACTTGGTATGCAGATCTGGTGAATATGTCATCGGCTCCACCTTGGAAGCTACCTTTGAGACGAGACCTTCTTGTTCAGGGTCCGTTCGAACATCCGAATCTGGTTTCACTCCAGCTGACTGC
>NC_069499.1:1563120313-1563250313 GCF_027579735.1 Bombina bombina | reverse complement strand
TGTGATCCCCTACAGTACAATTTATGGTGTGATCCCCCTACAGTACAGTTTATAGTGTGATCCCCTCTACAGTACAATTTATGGTGTGATCCCCCCTACACTACAGTTTATAGTGTGATCCCCCTACAGTACAGTTTATAGTGTGATTTCCCCCCCCCTACAGTACAGTTTATAGTGTGATCCCCCCCTACAGTACAGTTTATGGTGTGATCCCCCTACAGTACAGTTTATGGTGTGATCCCCTCTACAGTACAGTTTATAGTGTGATCCCCACTACAGTACAGTTTATAGTGTGATCCCCCTACAGTACAGTTTATAGTGTGATCCCCCCCTACAGTACAGTTTATAGTGTGATCCCCCCCTACAGTACAGTTTATGGTGTGATACCCCCTACAGTACAGTGTATGGTGTGATCCCCCTACAGTACAGTTTATGGTGTGATACCCCCTACAGTACAGTGTATGGTGTGATCCCCCTACAGTACAGTTTATGGTGTGATCCCCCTACAGTACAGTTTATGGTGTGATCCCCCCTACAGTACAGTTTATGGTGTGATCCCCCCTACAGTACAGTTTATAGTGTGATCCCCCCTACAGTACAGTTTATGGTGTGATCCCCCTACAGTACAGTTTATAGTGTGATCCCCCTACAGTACAATTTATGGTGTGATCCCCCCTACAGTACAGTTTATAGTGTGATCCCCCCTACAGTACAATTTATGGTGTGATCCCCCCTACAGTACAGTTTATAGTGTGATCCCCCTACAGTACAGTTTATAGTGTGATTCCCCTACAGTACAGTTTATAGTGTGATCCCCCTACAGTACAGTTTATAGTGTGATCCCCCCAACAGTACAGTTTATAGTGTGATCCCCCTGCAGTACAGTTTATAGTGTGATCCCCCCTACAGTACAGTTTATAGTGTGATCCCCCCTACAGTACAGTTTATAGTGTGATCCCCCCTACAGTACAGTTTATGGTGTGATCCCCCTACAGTACAGTTTATGGTGTGATCCCCCCAACAGTACAATTTATGGTGTGATCCCCCCAACAGTACATTTTATGGTGTGATCCCCCTACAGTACAGTTTATAGTGTGATCCCCCCTACAGTACAGTTTATAGTGTGATCCCCCCTACAGTACAGTTTATAGTGTGATCCCCCCTACAGTACAGTTTATAGTGTGATCCCCCCTACAGTACAATTTATAGTGTGATCCCCCCTACAGTACAGTTTATAGTGTGATCTTCCCTACAGTATAGTTTATAGTGTGATCCCCCCTACAGTACAGTTTACAGTGTGATTTCCCCCCCCCCCCTACAGTACCGTGTATGGTGTGATCCCCCCCTACAGTACAGTTTACAGTGTGATCCCCCTACAGTACAGTTTATGGTGTGATCCCCCCCCCTACAGTACAGTGTATGGTGTGATCCCCCTACAGTACAGTTTATAGTGTGATTCCCCCCCACAGTACAGATTATGGTGTGATCCCCCCTACAGTACAGTTTATAGTGTGACCCCCCCTACAGTACAGTTTATAGTGTGATCACTCCTAGTGTACAGTTTATGGTGTGATCCCCTTACAGTACAGTTTATGGTGTGACCCCCCTGCAGTACAGTTTATTGTGTGATCCCCCCCTACAGTACAGTTTATAATGTGATCCCCCTACAGTACAGTTTATAGTGTGATCCCCCTACAGTATAGTTTATGGTGTGATCCCCTTACAGTACAGTTTATGGTGTGACCCCCCTGCAGTACAGTTTATGGCGTGATCCCCCTACAGTACAGTTTATGGTGTGATCCCCCTACAGTACAGTTTATGGTGTGATCCCCCTACAGTACAGTTTATGGTGTGATACCCCCTACAGTACAGTTTATGGTGTGATCCCCCTACAGTACAGTTTATAGTGTGATCCCCTACAGTACAATTTATGGTGTGATCCCCCCTACAGTACAGTTTATAGTGTGATCCCCTCTACAGTACAATTTATGGTGTGATCCCCCCTACACTACAGTTTATAGTGTGATCTCCCTACAGTACAGTTTATAGTGTGATTTCCCCCCCCCCCCCTACAGTACAGTTTATAGTGTGATCCCCCCCTACAGTACAGTTTATGGTGTGATCCCCCTACAGTACAGTTTATGGTGTGATCCCCTCTACAGTACAGTTTATAGTGTGATCCCCACTACAGTACAGTTTATAGTGTGATCCCCCCCTACAGTACAGTTTATGGTGTGATACCCCCTACAGTACAGTGTATGGTGTGATCCCCCTACAGTACAGTTTATGGTGTGATCCCCCCTACAGTACAGTTTATGGTGTGATCCCCCTACAGTACAGTTTATGGTGTGATCCCCCCTACAGTACAGTTTATGGTGTGATCCCCCCTACAGTACAGTTTATGGTGTGATCCCCCCTACAGTACAGTTTATGGTGTGATCCCCCTACAGTACAGTTTATAGTGTGATCCCCCTACAGTACAATTTATGGTGTGATCCCCCCTACAGTACAGTTTATAGTGTGATCCCCCCTACAGTACAATTTATGGTGTGATCCCCCCCTACAGTACAGTTTATAGTGTGATCCCCCCTACAGTACAGTTTATAGTGTGATCCCCCTACAGTACAGTTTATAGTGTGATCCCCCTACAGTACAGTTTATAGTGTGATTCCCCTACAGTACAGTTTATAGTGTGATCCCCCTACAGTACAGTTTATAGTGTGATCCCCCCTACAGTACAGTTTATAGTGTGATCCCCCCTACAGTACAGTTTATGGTGTGATCCCCCTACAGTACAGTTTATGGTGTGATCCCCCCAACAGTACAATTTATGGTGTGATCCCCCCAACAGTACAATTTATGGTGTGATCCCCCTACAGTACAGTTTATAGTGTGATCCCCCCTACAGTACAGTTTATAGTGTGATCCCCCCCTACAGTACAGTTTATAGTGTGATCCCCCCTACAGTACAATTTATAGTGTGATCCCCCCTACAGTACAATTTATAGTGTGATCCCCCCTACAGTACAGTTTATAGTGTGATCTTCCCTACAGTACAGTTTATAGTGTGATCCCCCCTACAGTACAGTTTACAGTGTGATTTCCCCCCCCCCCCCCTACAGTACAGTGTATGGTGTGATCCCCCCTACAGTACAGTTTACAGTGTGATCCCCCTACAGTACAGTTTATGGTGTGATCCCCCTACAGTACAGTGTATGGTGTGATCCCCCTACAGTACAGTTTATAGTGTGATTCCCCCCCCACAGTACAGATTATGGTGTGATCCCCCCTACAGTACAGTTTATAGTGTGACCCCCCCTACAGTACAGTTTATAGTGTGATCACTCCTAGTGTACAGTTTATGGTGTGATCCCCTTACAGTACAGTTTATGGTGTGACACCCCTGCAGTACAGTTTATTGTGTGATCCCCCCCTACAGTACAGTTTATAATGTGATCCCCCTACAGTATAGTTTATGGTGTGATCCCCTTACAGTACAGTTTATGGTGTGACCCCCCTGCAGTACAGTTTATGGCGTGATCCCTTTACAGTACAGTTTATGGTGTGATCCCCTTACAGTACAGTTTATGGTGTGACCCCCCTGCAGTACAGTTTATAGTGTGATTCCCCCCTACAGTACAGTTTATGGTGTGACCCCCCTGCAGTACAGTTTATGGCGTGATCCCTTTACAGTACAGTTTATGGTGTGATCCCCTTACAGTACAGTTTATGGTGTGACCCCCCTGCAGTACAGTTTATAGTGTGATTCCCCCCTACAGTACAGTTTATAGTGTGATCCCCCTACAGTACAGTTTATGGTGTGATCCTCCCCCCCTACAGTACAATTTATAGTGTGATCCCCCTTACAGTACAGTTTATGGTGTGATCCTCCCCCCCTACAGTACAGTTTATGGTGTGATCCTCCCCCCCTACAGGACAGTTTATAGTGTGATCCTCCCCCCCTACATGACAGTTTATAGTGTGATCCTCCCCCCCTACAGTACAGTTTATGGTGTGATCCTCCCCCCTACAGTACAGTTTATGGTGTGATCCTCCCCCCCTACAATACAGTTTATGGTGTGATCCCCCCCCCCCTACAATACAGTTTATGGTGTGATCCTCCCCCCCTACAATACAGTTTATGGTGTGATCCTCCCCCCCCTACAGTACAGTTTATGGTTTGATCCCCCTTACAGTACAGTTTATGGTGTAATCCCCCCCCACAGTACAGTTTATGGTGTGATCCTCCCCTTACAGTACAGTTTATGGTGTGATCCCCCCCTGACAGTACAGTTTATGGTGTGACCCCCCTACAGTACAGTTTATGGTGTGACCCCCCCTACAGTACAGTTTATGGTGTGATCCCCCCCCCTACAGTATAGTTTATGGTGTGACCCCCCCCCCCCTACAGTACAGTTTATGGTGTGATCCCCCCCCCAACAGTACAGTTTATGGTGCGACCCCCCCCCCTACAGTACAGTTTATGGTGTGACCCCCCCCCACAGTACAATTTATGGTCTGATCCCCCCCTTACAGTACAATGTAGGGTATATTCTTTCTCTGTACAATACAGGCTCTTCACAAACACTGAACAATACACAGTTTGTACCTCCCTCATTATGCTACTGTACAAGAAAGCTTTCAGTACAATTTCCCTGATGTGATTCCCCCCTACAGTACAGTGTATGGTGTGATCCCCCCTACAGTACAGTGTATGGTGTGATCCCCCCTACAGTACATGTTGTGATCCCCCCCTACAGTACAGTTTATAGTGTGATCCCTCCCCCTACAATACAGTTTATGGTGTGATCCCCCCCTACAGTACAGTTTATGGTGTGATTTTCCCCCCCCCCCCTTACAGTACAGTTTATGGTGTAATCACCTCCCTTACAGTACAGTTTATGGTGTGATTCCCCCCCCCCCCCTACAGTACAGTTTATGGTGTGACACCCCCCCTTACAGTATAGTTTATGGTGTGATCCCCCCCTACAGTACTGTTTATGGTGTGATCCCCCCCCGCTACAGTACAGTTTATGGTGTGATCCCCCCCCCCCGCTACAGTACAGTTTATGGTGTGATCCCCCCCCCCCCGCTACAGTACAGTTTATGGTGTGATCCCCCCTACAGTACAGTTTATGGTGTGATTCCCCCTACAGTACAGTTTATGGTGTGATTCCCCCCCTACAGTACAGTTTATGGTGTGATTCCCCCCCTACAGTACAGTTTATGGTGTGATTCCCCCTCTACAGTACAGTTTATGGTGTGATTCCCCCTCTACAGTACAGTTTATGGTGTGATTTCCCCCCATACAGTACAGTTTATGGTGTGATCCCCCCATACAGTACAGTTTATGGTGTGATCCCCTTACAGTACAGTTTATGGTGTGATCCCCTTACAGTACAGTTTATGGTGTGATCCCCTTACAGTACAGTTTATGGTGTGACCCCCTTACAGTACAGTTTATGGTGTAATTCTCCCCCCCCCCCACCATTACAGTACAGATTATGGTGTGATCCCCCTTACAGTACAGTTTATGCTTTGATTCCCCCCCCCCCCTACAGTACAGATTATGGTGTGATCCCCCCCTACAGTATAGTTTATGGTGTGACCCCCCCCTACAGTATAGTTTATGGTGTGATCCTCCCCCCCTACAGTACAATTTATAGTGTGATCCCCCCTACAGTACAGTTTATGGTGTGATCCTCTCCCCCTACAGTACAGTTTATGGTGTGATCCCCTTACAGTACAGTTTATGGTGTAATCCCCCCCCCATTACAGTACAGATTATGGTGTGATCCCCCTTACAGTACAGTTTATGCTTGATTCCCCCCCCCCCCTACAGTACAGATTATGGTGTGATCCTCCCCCTACACTACAGTTTATAGTGTGATCCCCCTTACATTACAGTTTATTGTGTGATCCTCCCCCCCCTACAGTACAGTTTATGGTGTGATTCTCCCCCCCCTACAGTACAGTTTATGGTGTGATCCCCCTTACAGTACAGTTTATGCTTTGATTCCCCCCCCCTCCCCCTACAGTACAGATTATAGTGTGATCCCCCCCTACAGTACAGTTTATGGTGTGATCCTCCCCCCCTACAGTACAATTTATAGTGTGATCCCCCTTACAGTACAGTTTATGGTGTGATCCTCCCCCCTACAGTACAGTTTATGGTGTGATCCTCCCCCCTACAGTACAGTTTATGGTGTGATCCTCCCCCGCTATAGTACAGTTTATGGTGTGATCCTCCCCCCCTACAGTACAGTTTATGGTGTGATCCTCCCCCCTACAGTACAGTTTATGGTGTGATCCTCTCCCCTACAATACAGTTTATGGTGTGATCCTCCCCCCTACAATACAGTTTATGGTGTGATCCTCCCCCCCTACAGTACAGTTTATGGTGTGATTCCCCCCCCCCCCCCTTACAGTACAGTTTATGGTGTGATCCCCTTACAGTACAGTTTATTGTGTGATCCCCTTACAGTACAGTTTATGGTGTGATCCCCTTACAGTACAGTTTATGGTGTGATCCCCTTACAGTACAGTTTATGGTGTGATCCCCCCCCCTCCCATTACAGTACAGATTATGGTGTGATCCCCCTTACAGTACAGTTTATGCTTTGATTCCCCCCCCCCACAGTACAGATTATGGTGTGATCCCCCTTACAGTACAGTTTATGCTTTGATTCCCCCCCCCCCCCCCCACAGTACAGATTATTGTGTGATTCTCCCCCCCTACAGTACAGTTTATGGTGTGATCCCCTTACAGTACAATATATGGTATATTCTTTCTCTGTACAATACAGGCTCTTCACAAACACTGAACAATAACTTAGTTTGAACCTCCCTTATTATGCTACTGTACAAGAAAGCTTTCAGTACAATTTCCCTGATGCTTTAGCAGTTTGACAATTTAAGAAGCTGAGGTAGGATCTGTGGCTCCACTTTCCTGCCACGTATGCTTTTAATTCAGAGCGGGGATTCCTGCACCCCCCTCTGCAGGCCCATGTGAGCTCTGACTTCAGCCCCGCTGTGTCCAGCACAACACGTGTTTAACCCTCTGTGCAACAGATTAAAGCCTATGAAAGTTATTAGTGATTTGTTTTGTACAACACGAGACACCCGGAGACAGTTTATTGTAGAGTGATCTCATGAAAGTCTATGGGGACAAATCATTTTCTGTAGAGGAATCCTGTGTACGTTAGTGGATTCTTTTTTCTTTTAGCCTAGCAGTCACACTTCTGTTGGTTGTCTGGCAGTGTGCGCTGTGTCTGCCACCTAGTGGACACTTAGGCTTTGTTGCTGTTTTAAACTAGTGATTAATAAAATAACATCTCCATAGGGATTCTTGTTACCACCAGTTTACATAGTTTATAACAGCAATAGAAATGAGGCCTTAGAGTTTTGGTTAAATGTGTCACCTACGGATCTGTCCTCATTCTTTCAACATTTCTGGCACATGGCTAACTCTCATTTCTTGCCCTTACAGTGGAAAACACGGGACACTGTGAATTTGCCTGTCTGCGGGACCTTCTTATCAGGTGAGTGCTTTGTGACGTGCACACCGAGAAGGAGGAAGACAATGATGTAGTTTATCAGTATGGTCACATGCAGAGGGACATCTGGGTTTAGTTTTACAGAGGGGAATGTCTGGTTTTTGTGGGTGATGTGCCCTATGGATGGGACCAGGCTTATATACTATGGGAAATTTCTCCTCCGTTAAAGGCACAAGTGTTTAGAGTTGGCTGTAACATATATGATAAGCTACTATAACTGTGCTCGAGACACGTGCACACCCCCTATTCTACCTCAGTATGACCTTATTGACAGGTGCAAAGTTTTAGCAAAAGATACCATGGGTAATGGAATTAAGCTAGACAATTTTGTTTTATTCACATTCTAAACTGAATTATGAAAATTAAATTTCTCTTGTTAAGTGTATCCAGTCCACGGATCATCCATTACTTGTGGGATATATTCCCTTCCCAACAGGAAGTTGCAAGAGGATCACCCACAGCAGAGCTGCTATATAGCTCCTCCCCTCACATGTCATATCCAGTCATTCTCTTGCAACCCTCAACATAGATTGAGGTTGTGAGAGGACTGTGGTGTTTTATACTTAATTATTTCTTCAATCAAAAGTTCGTTATTTTTAAATGGCACCGGAGTGTGCTGTTTTTTTTTTTCTCAGGCAGTATTTGGAAGAAGAATCTGCCTGCGTTTTCTATGATCTTAGCAGAAGTAACTAAGATCCACTGGCTGTTCTCACACATTCTGAGGAGTGGGGTAACTTCAGAAAGGGAATGGCGTGCGGGGTCTCCTGCAATTAAGGTATGTGCAGTAAAATATTTTCTCCTGTTAAGTGTAGTCAGTCCACGGGTCATCATTACTTCTGGGATATTAACTCCTCCCCAACAGGAAGTGCAAGAGGATCACCCAAGCAGAGCTGCTATATAGCTCCTCCCCTCTACGTCACACCCAGTCATTCTCTTGCACCCAACTAATAGATAGGATGTGTGAGAGGACTGTGGTGATTATACTTAGTTTTTATATCTTCAATCAAAAGTTTGTTATTTTAAACAGCACCGGAGTGTGTTGTTCCTTCTCAGGTAGAGTTTGAAGAAGAATCTACCTGAGTTTTTGTATGATCTTAGTCGGCGTAGCTAAGATTCATTTTGCTGTTCTCGGCCATTCTGAGGAGTGAGGTAAACTTCAGATCAGGGGACAGCGGGCAGGTTCACCTGCAAAGAGGTATGTTGCAGTATATTATTTTCTGAGGAATGGAATTGACTAAGAAAATACTGCCAATACCGATATAATGTAAGTTCAGCCTTAAATGCAGTAGTAGCAACTGGTATCAGGCTGTTATGTATATATATATGTTTACACTTCAGTATTCTGGGGAATGGCACTTCACTGGGACAATACTGTATGCATATAACTTTTAGCCTATCTTGCAGTGGGAACGACTAGCAGCAGGCTTTTTAATAACATTTCATATTATTAGATTTTAAACGTTTGCTGGTATGTTAAATCGTTTAATTATCTGAGGTACTTGGTGAAAAATTGTTTTGGGCACTGGTTTTCCACTTGGCTGTCGTTTATTTTAAATTTAAGACAGTTTTACTGAACTTCCCTCACAGTTGTGTGTGAGGGGGAGGGGCCTATTTTGGCGCTTTTGCTACGCATCAGAAATTCAGTCACAAGTCTGTTTTCTCTCCCTGCATGATCCGGATCGTCTCTACAGAGCTCAAGGGTCTTCAAAACTTATTTTGAGGGAGGTAATCACTCACAGCAGACCTGTGAGATTGTGCTTTGACTGTGATAAAAAACGTTTATATTTTGTACATTTTTTTCTGCTATTAAGGGTTAGTTATCCATTGCTAATGGGGGCAATCCTTTGCTAAATTTATGCCTTTACCGGGAAAAATGTGGTTTTTATAACTTATCCGGTTCATTGTTATTCAACTGTCATAGTTCTTTTCTGTGCTTCTTAAAGGCACAGTACGTTTTGCATATTACTTGTAAATTGAGTTGAAAAGTATTTCCAAGCTTGCTAGTCTAATTGCTAGTTTGTTAAACATGTCTGACTCAGAGGAATATCTCTGTGCTATATGTGCAAAAGCCAAGGTGGAGCCCAATAGAAATTTATGTACTAATTGCATTGATGCTACTTTAAATAAAAGTCAATCTGTACAAGTTGAACATCATTCACCAAACAACGAGGGGGAAGTTATGCCGACTAACTTGCCTCACGTGTCAGTACCTGCATCTCCCGCTCGGGAGGTGCGTGATATTGTAACGCCGAGTACTTCAGGGCGGCCATTACAAATCACCTTACAGGACATGGCTAATGTTATGACTGAAGTTTTGTCTAAATTACCAGAACTTAGAGGTAAGCGAGATCACTCTGGGGTGAGAACAGAGTGCGCTGATAATAATAGGGCCATGTCAGATACTGCGTCACAATTTGCAGAACATGAGGACGGAGAGCTTCAATCTGCAGGTGACGGATCTGATCCAAATAGAGTGGATTCAGACATTTCAAATTTTAAGTTTAAACTAGAAAACCTCCGTGTACTGCTAGGGGAGGTATTAGCGGCTCTGAATGATTGTAACACCGTTGCAATCCCAGAGAAATTATGTAGGCTGGATAGATACTATGCGGTACCAGCGAGTACTGACGTATTTCCTATACCTAAGAGGCTTACAGAGATAATTACTAAGGAGTGGGATAGGCCCGGTGTACCCTTCCCCCCCCCCCCCCCCCTCCTGTATTTAGAAAAATGTTTCCAATAGACGCCACCACACGGGACTTATGGCAGACGGTCCCTAAGGTGGAGGGAGCAGTTTCTACTCTGGCTAAGGTGGAGGATAGCTGTGCTTTTTCAGATCCAATGGATAAAAAGTTAGAGGGTTACCTTAAGAAAATGTTTGTTCAACAAGGTTTTATATTGCAACCCCTTGCATGTATTGCGTCTGTCACGGCTGCGGCCGCATTTTGGTCCGAGTCTCTGGAAGAGACTCTTGACTCAGCAACTATAGATGAGATTTCAAACAAGCTTAAAACCCTTAAGCTAGCTAATTCATTTATTTCAGATGCCGTAGTACATTTAACTAAACTTATGGCTAAGAATTCCGGATTCGCCATTCAAGCACGTAGAGCTCTGTGGCTAAAATCCTGGTCAGCTGATGTTACTTCTAAATCTAAATTACTTAACATACCTTTCAAGGGGCAGACCTTATTCGGGCCCGGTTTGAAAGAAATTATCGCTGACATTACAGGAGGTAAAGGCCATGCCCTGCCTCAAGACAGAGCCAAACCTAGGGCTAGACAGTCTAATTTTCGTGCCTTTCGTAACTTCAAGGCAGGAGCAGCATCAACTTCCTCTGCACCAAAACAGGAAGGAGCTGTTGCTCGCTACAGACAAGGCTGGAAACCTAACCAGTCCTGGAACAAGGGCAAGCAGGCCAGAAAACCTGCTGCTGCCCCTAAGACAGCATGAATTGAGGGCCCCCGATCCGGGAACGGATCTAGTGGGGGGCAGACTTTCTCTCTTCGCCCAGGCTTGGGCAAGAGATGTCCAGGATCCCTGGGCGTTAGAGATCATATCTCAGGGATATCTCCTGGATTTCAAAACCTCTCCCCCAAAAGGGAGATTTCATCTTTCAAGGTTGTCAACAAACCAAATAAAGAAAGAGGCGTTTCTACGCTGTGTACAAGATCTTTTACTAATGGGAGTGATCCACCCGGTTCCGCGGTCGGAGCACGGACAGGGGTTTTACTCAAATCTGTTTGTGGTTCCCAAGAAAGAAGGAACCTTCAGACCAATCTTGGATTTAAAGATCCTAAACAAATTCCTAAGAGTTCCATTGTTCAAAATGGAAACTATTCGGACAATCTTACCCATGATCCAAAAGGGTCAGTACATGACCACAGTGGATTTAAAGGATGCTTACCTTCACATACCGATTCACAAAGATCATTACTGGTATCTAAGGTTTGCCTTCCTAGACAGGCATTACCAGTTTGTAGCTCTTCCATTCGGATTGGCTACGGCTCCAAGAATCTTCACAAAGGTTCTGGGCTCTCTTCTGGCGGTACTAAGACCGCAAGGAATTTCAGTGGCTCCGTACCTAGACGACATTCTGATACAAGCGTCAAGCTTTCAAACTACCAAGTCTCATACAGAGTTAGTACTGGCATTTCTAAGGTCGCATGGGTGGAAGGTGAACAAAGAGAAGAGTTCTCTCTTTCCACTCACAAGAGTTCCCTTCTTGGGGACTCTTATAGATTCTGTAGAAATGAAGATTTACCTGACAGAAGACAGGTTAACAAAGCTTCAAAATGCTTGCCGTGTCCTTCATTCCATTCAACACCCGTCAGTGGCTCAATGCATGGAGGTAATCGGCTTAATGGTAGCGGCAATGGACATAGTACCCTTTGCACGCCTTCATCTCAGACCGCTGCAATTGTGCATGCTAAGTCAGTGGAATGGGGATTACTCAGATTTGTCCCCTACTCTGAATCTGGATCAAGAGACCAGAAATTCTCTTCTATGGTGGCTTTCTCGGCCACATCTGTCCAGGGGGATGCCCTTCAGCAGGCCAGATTGGACAATTGTAACAACAGACGCCAGCCTACTAGGTTGGGGCACTGTCTGGAATTCCCTGAAGGCTCAGGGATCATGGACTCAGGAGGAGAGTCTCCTTCCAATAATCATTCTGGAATTGAGAGCAGTTCTCAATGCCCTTCTGGCTTGGCCTCAGTTAACAACTCAGAGGTTCATCAGGTTTCAGTCGGAAAACATCACGACTGTAGCTTACATCAACCATCAAGGAGGGACAAGAAGCTCCCTAGCGATGATGGAAGTATCAAAGATAATACGCTGGGCAGAGTCTCACTCTTGCCACCTGTCAGCGATCCACATTCCGGGAGTGGAGAACTGGGAGGCGGATTTCCTAAGTCGTCAGACTTTTCATCCGGGGGAGTGGGAACTTCATCCAGAGGTCTTTGCCCAAATACTTCGACGATGGGGCAAACCAGAGATAGATCTCATGGCGTCTCGCCAGACCGCCAAGCTTCCTTGTTACGGGTCCAGGTCCAGGGATCCGGGAGCGGGCCTGGTAGATGCTTTGACAGCACCTTGGACCTTCGGGATGGCTTATGTGTTTCCACCCTTCCCGATGCTTCCTCGATTGATTGCCAGGATCAAACAGGAGAGAGCATCAGTGATTCTAATAGCGCCTGCGTGGCCACGCAGGACCTGGTATGCAGATCTAGTGGACATGTCATCCTGTCCACCTTGGTCTCTGCCTCTGAGACAGGACCTTCTGATTCAGGGTCCTTTCAAACATCAAAATCTAACTTCTCTGAAGCTGACTGCTTGGAAATTGAACGCTTGATTTTATCAAAGCGTGGATTTTCGGAGTCAGTAATTGATACCTTAATACAGGCTAGGAAACCTGTTACCAGAAAGATTTACCATAAAATATGGCGTAAATTGGTGCGAATCCAAGAGTTACTCATGGAGTAAGGTTAGGATTCCTAGGATATTGTCTTTTCTACAAGAAGGTTTAGAAAAGGGTTTATCTGCTAGTTCCTTAAAGGGACAGATCTCAGCTCTGTCCATTCTCTTACACAAACGTCTGTCAGAAGTTCCAGACGTTCAGGCTTTTTGTCAGGCTTTGGCCAGGATTAAGCCTGTGTTTAAAACTGTTGCTCCACCATGGAGCTTAAATTTAGTTCTTAACGTTTTACAGGGTGTTCCGTTTGAACCCCTTCATTCCATTGATATCAAATTGTTATCTTGGAAAGTTCTGTTTTTTAATGGCTATTTCCTCGGCTCGAAGAGTCTCTGAGTTATCGGCCTTACATTGTGATTCTCCTTATCTGATTTTTCATTCAGACAAGGTAGTTCTGCGTACTAAACCTGGGTTCTTACCTAAGGTAGTCACTAATAGGAATATCAATCAAGAGATTGTTGTTCCATCATTGTGTCCTAATCCTTCTTCAAAGAAGGAACGACTTCTACACAATCTGGATGTAGTCCGTGCCCTGAAATTTTATTTACAGGCAACTAAAGATTTTCGCCAAACTTCTTCCCTGTTTGTCGTTTATTCTGGACAGAGGAGAGGTCAAAAAGCTTCTGCTACCTCTCTCTCCTTTTGGCTTCGTAGCATAATACGTTTAGCCTATGAGACTGCTGGACAGCAGCCTCCTGAAAGAATTACAGCTCATTCTACTAGAGCTGTGGCTTCCACTTGGGCCTTTAAGAATGAGGCCTCTGTTGAACAGATTTGCAAGGCTGCAACTTGGTCTTCTCTTCATACTTTTTTCAAATTTTACAAATTTGACACTTTTGCTTCTTCGGAGGCTGTTTTTGGGAGAAAGGTTCTTCAGGCAGTGGTTCCTTCCGTATAAAGATCCTGCCTGTCCCTCCCGTCATCCGTGTACTTTAGCTTTGGTATTGGTATCCCAGAAGTAATGATGACCCGTGGACTGACTACACTTAACAGGAGAAAACATAATTTATGCTTACCTGATAAATTCCTTTCTCCTGTAGTGTAGTCAGTCCACGGCCCGCCCTGTTTTTTATGGCAGGTCTAAATTTTAAATTATACTCCAGTCACCACTGCACCCTATAGTTTCTCCTTTCTCGTTTGGTTCTCGGTCGAATGACTGGGTGTGACGTAGAGGGGAGGAGCTATATAGCAGCTCTGCTTGGGTGATCCTCTTGCACTTCCTGTTGGGGAGGAGTTAATATCCCAGAAGTAATGATGACCCGTGGACTGACTACACTACAGGAGAAAGGAATTTATCAGGTAAGCATAAATTATGTTTTTCTAAGGAATGGAATTGACTAAGAAAATGCTGCTGATACCGAAGTAATGTAAGTAAAGCCTTAAATGCAGTGAAAGCGACTGGTATCAGGCTTATTAATGTATGTGCAGTAAAATAATTTTCTAAGGAATGGAATTTGACTAAGAAAATGCTGCTAATACTGAAGTAATGTAGTAAAGCCTTAAATGCAGTGGAAGCGACTGGTATCAGGCTTATCAATAGAGATACATACTCTTTAAAAAAAAAAAAAAAAAAAGATGTTTTAATACGTTTGCTGGCATGTTTAATCGTTTTTTAAGGTACATTGGTGATAAAACTTATTGGGGCATATTTTTTTCCACATGGCTGACTTAATTTCTGCATAGAAACAGTTAACTGAGGCTTCCCATTGTTGTAATAATGAGTGGGAGGGGCCTATTTTAGCGCTTTTTTTGCGCAGTAAAAATTCAGACTCAGTCTTCCTGCTTCTTCCTGCATGATCCAGGACGTCTCTAGAGAGTTCAAGGGACTTCAAAAGTCATTTTGAGGGAGGTAATCAGTCACAGCAGACCTGTGACAGTGTGTTTGACTGTGTTAAAAACGTTTTTTTCTCTATTGATTATCCGTTTTGGGTATTAAGGGATTAATCATCCATTTGCAAGTGGGTGCAATGCTCTGCTAGCTTAATTCATTTACTGTGAAAATTGGTTGGTATAACTGATTTGGTTCATTGTTATTTCAACTTCAGACAGGTTTTGTGCTTCTTAAAGTAGCGTTTTTTATATTGCTTGTAAACTTATTTTAAAGTGTTTTCCAAGCTTGCTAGTCTCATTGCTAGTCTGTTTAAACATGTCTGACACAGATGAATCTGTTTGTTCATTATGTTTGAAGGCCAGTGTGGAGCCCCATAGGAATATGTGTACTAAATGTATTGATTTCACTTTAAATAATAAAGGTCAGTCTTTATCTATAAAAGAATTATCACCAGACGACGAGGGGGAAGTTATGCCGACTAACTCTCCTCACGTGTCAGTACCTTCGCATCCCGCTCAGGGGGCGCGTGCTAATATGGCGCCAAGTACATCAGAGACGCCCATAGCAATTACTTTACAGGACATGGCTACAATCATGAATAATACCCTGTCAGAAGTATTATCTAGATTGCCAGAATTGAGAGGCAAGCGCGATAGCTCTGGGATTAGGAGAGATGCAGAGCGCGCTGGTGCTGTAAGAGCCATGTCTGATACTGCGTCACAGTTTGCAGAACATGAGGACGGAGAGCTTCATTCTGTGGGTGACGGATCTGATCCGGGGAAACCTGATTCAGAGATCTCTAATTTTAAATTTAAGCTTGAGAACCTCCGTGTATTGCTTGGGGAGGTTTTAGCTGCTCTGAATGACTGTAACACAGTTGCAATTCCAGAGAAATTGTGTAGGCTGGATAGATACTATGCGGTACCGGTGTGTACTGACGTTTTTCCTATACCTAAAAGGCTTACAGAAATTATTAGCAAGGAGTGGGATAGACCCGGTGTGCCCTTTTCCCCTCCTCCTATATTTAGGAAAATGTTTCCAATAGACGCCACTACACGGGACATATGGCAGACGGTCCCTAAGGTGGAGGGAGCAGTTTCTACTTTAGCTAAGCGTACCACTATCCCGGTGGAGGATAGTTGTGCTTTTTCGGATCCAATGGATAAAAAATTAGAAGGTTACCTTAAGAAAATGTTTGTTCAACAAGGTTTTATCTTGCAGCCCCTTGCATGCATTGCGCCTGTCACTGCTGCTGCGGCATTCTGGTTTGAGTCTCTGGAAGAGGCCATTCACACAGCTCCATTGGATGAAATTATGGACAAGCTTAAATCACTTAAGCTAGCTAATGCATTTGTTTCTGAGGCCATTGTACATTTGACTAAACTAACGGCTAAGAACTCCGGATTCGCCATCCAGGCGCGGAGAGTGCTATGGCTTAAATCCTGGTCAGCTGACGTGACTTCTAAATCTAAATTACTTAATATTCCTTTCAAGGGGCAGACCTTATTCGGGCCCGGCTTGAAAGAAATTATTGCTGACATTACTGGAGGTAAGGGTCATACCCTTCCTCAGGACAGGGCCAAATCAAAGGCCAAACTGTCTAATTTTCGTACCTTTCGAAATTTCAAGGCAGGAGCAGCATCAACTTCCTCCGCTCCAAAACAGGAAGGAACTGTTGCTCGTTACAGACAGGCCTGGAAAACTAACCAGTCCTGGAACAAGCGCAAGCAGGCCAGAAAACCTACTACTGCCCCCAAGACAGCATGAAGGAACGGCCCCCTATCCGGAAACGGATCTAGTGGGGGGCAGACTTTCTCTCTTCGCCCAGGCGTGGGCAAGAGATGTCCAGGATCCCTGGGCGTTTGGAGATCATATCTCAGGGATATCTTCTGGACTTCAAAGCTTCTCCTCCTCGAGGGAGATTCCATCTATCAAGGTTATCAGAAAACCAGATAAAGAAAGAGGCATTCCTACGCTGTGTACAAGACCTCCTAGTAATGGGGGTCATCCACCCTGTTCGGCGGACGGAACAAGGGCAGGGATTTTACTCAAATCTGTTTGTGGTTCCCAAGAAAGAGGGAACCTTCAGACCAATCTTGGACCTAAAGATCTTAAACAAATTCCTAAGAGTTCCATCATTCAAAATGGAAACTATTCGAACCATCCTACCCATGATCCAAGAGGGTCAGTACATGACCACAGTGGACTTAAAGGATGCCTACCTTCACATACCGATTCACAAAGATCATTATCGGTACCTGAGATTTGCCTTTCTAGACAGGCATTACCAGTTTGTAGCTCTTCCCTTCGGGTTGGCTACGGCCCGAGAATCTTTTACAAAGGTTCTGGGCTCACTTCTGGTCGCATGGGTGGAAAGTGAACGTGGAAAAGAGTTCTCTATCGCCACTCACAAGAATCTCCTTCCTAGGGACTCTTATAGATTCTGTAGAGATGAAAATTTACCTGACGGAGTCCAGGTTATCAAAACTTCTAAATGGTTGCCGTGTCCTTCATTCCATTCCACGCCCGTCAGTGGCTCAGTGCATGGAAGTTATCGGCTTAATGGTAGCGGCAATGGACATAGTGCCATTTGCGCGCTTGCATCTCAGACCGCTGCAATTATGCATGCTAAGTCAGTGGAATGGGGATTACTCAGATTTGTCCCCTCTACTAAATCTGGATCAAGAGACCAGAGATTCTCTTCTCTTGTGGCTTTCTCGGGTCCATCTGTCCAAGGGCATGACCTTTCGCAGGCCAGATTGGACGATTGTAACAACAGATGCCAGCCTTCTAGGTTGGGGCGCAGTCTGGAACTCCCTGAAGGCTCAGGGATCGTGGACTCAGGAGGAGAAACTCCTCCCAATAAATATTCTGGAGTTAAGAGCAATATTCAATGCTCTTCTAGCTTGGCCTCAGTTAGCAACACTGAGGTTCATCAGATTTCAGTCGGACAACATCACGACTGTGGCTTACATCAACCATCAAGGGGGAACCAGGAGTTCCCTAGCGATGTTAGAAGTCTCCAAGATAATTCGCTGGGCAGAGTCTCGCTCTTGCCACCTGTCAGCGATCCACATCTCAGGCGTGGAGAACTGGGAGGCGGACTTTCTAAGTCGCCAGACTTTTCATCCGGGGGAGTGGGAACTTCATCCGGAGGTGTTCGCTCAACTGATTCATCGTTGGGGCAAACCAGAACTGGATCTCATGGCGTCTCGCCAGAACGCCAAGCTTCCTCGTTACGGATCCAGGTCCAGGGACCCGGGAGCGGCGCTGATAGATGCCCTAGCAGCCCCTTGGGTTTTCAACATGGCTTATGTGTTTCCACCGTTTCCGCTGCTGCCTCGACTGATTGCCAAGATCAAACAGGAGAGAGCATCGGTGATTCTGATAGCGCCTGCGTGGCCACGCAGGACCTGGTATGCAGACCTAGTGGACATGTCGTCCTGTCCACCATGGTCTCTGCCTCTGAAGCAGGACCTTCTAATACAAGGTCCTTTCAACCATCCAAATCTAATTTCTCTGAGGCTGACTGCATGGAGATTGAACGCTTGATCCTGTCAAAGCGTGGCTTCTCAGAGTCAGTTATTGATACCTTAATACAGGCACGGAAGCCTGTTACCAGAAAAATCTACCATAAGATATGGCTTAAATACTTATATTGGTGCGAATCCAAGAGTTACTCATGGAGTAAGGTTAGGATTCCTAGGATATTGTCCTTTCTACAAGAGGGTTTGGAAAAGGGCTTATCTGCTAGTTCGTTAAAGGGACAGATTTCTGCTCTGTCTATTCTTTTGCACAAGCATCTGGCAGAAGTTCCAGACGTCCAGGCTTTTTGTCAGGCTTTGGCTAGGATTAAGCCTGTGTTTAAAACTGTTGCTCCTCCGTGGAGCTTAAACATGGTTCTTAAAGTTCTCCAAGGAGTTCCGTTTGAACCCCTTCATTCCATTGATATTAAGCTTTTATCTTGGAAAGTTCTGTTTTTGATGGCTATTTCCTCGGCTCGAAGAGTCTCTGAGTTATCTGCCTTACATTGTGATTCTCCTTATCTGATTTTCCATTCAGACAAGGTAGTTCTGCGTACTAAACCTGGGTTTTTACCTAAGGTAGTTTCTAACAGGAATATCAATCAAGAGATTGTTGTTCCATCATTGTGCCCTAATCCTTCTTCAAAGAAGGAACGTCTTTTGCATAATCTGGACGTAGTCCGTGCCCTGAAGTTCTATTTACAGGCAACTAAAGATTTTCGTCAAACTTCTTCCCTGTTTGTCGCTTACTCTGGACAGAGGAGAGGTCAAAAAGCTTCGGCAACCTCTCTCTCCTTTTGGCTTCGTAGCATAATACGTTTAGCCTATGAGACTGCTGGACAGCAGCCCCCTGAAAGGATTACAGCTCATTCTACTAGAGCTGTGGCTTCCACCTGGGCCTTTAAAAATGAGGCCTCTGTTGAACAGATTTGCAAGGCTGCGACTTGGTCTTCGCTTCACACCTTTTCAAAATTTTACAAATTTGACACTTTTGCTTCTTCGGAGGCTGTTTTTGGGAGACAGGTTCTACAGGCAGTGGTTCCTTCCGTTTAAGTTCCTGCCTTGTCCCTCCCATCATCCGTGTACTTTAGCTTTGGTATTGGTATCCCACAAGTAATGGATGATCCGTGGACTGGATACACTTAACAAGAGAAAACATAATTTATGCTTACCTGATAAATTTATTTCTCTTGTAGTGTATCCAGTCCACGACCCGCCCTGTCTTTTTAAGACAGATCTAAATTTTAATTAAAAACTCCAGTCACCACTGCACCCTATGGTTTCTCCTTTCTTGTTTTGTTTCGGTCGAATGACTGGATATGACATGTGAGGGGAGGAGCTATATAGCAGCTCTCCTGTGGGTGATCCTCTTGCAACTTCCTGTTGGGAAGGGAATATATCCCACAAGTAATGGATGATCCGTGGACTGGATACACTACAAGAGAAATAAATTTATCAGGTAAGCATAAATTATGTTTTTGCTTTTCATGTCCTTGTTAATGATGCTGTCTGTTCACTAGTACATTGTGAGTGCCCCTCCTCAATGTGCCCTGATGCATTGATACAGCTGTGCTTTTCTGCCTCACAGGACGCACATGCAAAACATTAAAGACATCACCAGCAGTATCCACTTTGAGGCGTACCGCGTGAGGAGACTTCAGGAAAGCAACGGCATGTCCAATGGCACATCAGAGAGAGACAACGAGATGTAACGTCCTGACTTCCATCATTCCACCTGCCCAAGTCTGTCTTCTACTCCCAGGGGGAAGGACTCCTTGTGACGTCTGATTTATGTGCCATAGAATTGGGGGAAGTGACTTATTTTAGGGGGGAGAGTTCCTCTGATCTTAATTTTGTGATTTAGAATGTGCCATAAAATTCAGAAAACTGTATGGTGCTCTATCTATCTTCTTGACATTTCATTGGTCAAATAGCTTCATACACTGTAACTGCCCATTTAGCAGTTCACAATACCTACCCCACTTTTACCTAAATTCTTATTAGGAAGAACTCTCCCCTGAGTGTGTGACAGGTTTGTTTTACGAGAGGCAGATAGGCCGTGTTTGTTTGAGAGAGGGAGTTTCTGAGCTAGGGTTGCTTCTGTTTGCCAAACTTGTAAGTGGTGAATTCACACATCAAAAGTGAATGTATATGCCCCTGATAATGTAGTATTTATTGCACCATTAGGAAAAAAGTTTAGGTTTTGGTATGTGGCAAGTGGACTCAAAGAAAGGGGGAGAACTGTATATTGCACCGTTAAAGTGGTAGCGGGATGGAAGTGATTGGAAGGTTGAATTGAAGGGCTTTTAGAGATGAATTTTCAGACTGTTCGTGGTCAGGGTTTCGCAGTGAAACCACTGAAGCATTTATTAAATTTGTCTTCGAAAGTAAATGATTACCCATTACTACACATTTCCTCAATACAAGAAACCCGTGCGTAATTTTTTTTTTTTTTTTTTTTAATTATTTAATTTTTTATAATATATCTGTAGCTCGGTCATTTTGTGAACTCTCGCACTCCTATCTTCCCTCTGCCTTCAGATCTACATTCAGACTATGAAAGAGAAAAAAAATAAAAAATAAAAAAAAATATAATACTTGTCGAGTTGCTATATTTTAGCAAATAAAGTATATTATCTGAAAGATATCTATTTCAAATGTTAAAATTTAAGGTATGAAGGGGAGGTCGCTCAATGCACTTCAAAACTCGCCACCCTGTCTGTGTGATATTATTATATTGTTGTTCTTTGTCAAAATGTTTTTTTTTTTCTTTTAGAATACATTTTTTGTTTTTGTGTTTTTTGTTTTGTTTTGTTTTTGGAGGGCTAAAATAATTAAAAAAAAACAATATTTCTTAAAGTGGCCTTTAATTTGATTTATATGCATTATGGAAAACTAGTCTTTTTGTATAAATAATAAAATGTGTTTTAAAATGTATTTCCTAAAATAAATGTTGCAAATGCAAAATGTTTCATTTTCCTTTCTCCACCAATAAAATTTATAAATCTGCTGATCTGTGCAGATTTCTGCTTGAGAGAGTAACTCATCATAATGTTTGTTGTAGACAGAGAGGTACATTTCCTTATACCTCTGTAGAGATGGGTGCCCTGATACCTGTGTATTAGCAGGAGCTGAGACCTAGGCGCCCTGATACTTGTGTATTAGTAGGAGCTGAGAGGTAGGTTCCCTGATGCCTGTGTATTAGCAGGAGCTGAGACGTAGGTGCCTAATACCTGTGTATTAGCAGGAGCTGAGAGGTAGGTGCCCTGATACCTGTGCATTAGCAGGAGCTGAGACGTAGGTGGCCTGATAACTGTGTATTAGAAGGAGCTGAGACGTAGGTGCAGTGATACCTGTGTATTAGCAGGATCTGAAACGTAGGTTTATGAGTACAGGGTGGTGCCACAAACTGTTCTGGTTAAGATGGCAAATATTATTAAGAATGAATGGTAAATACTCGGATCCTCTTTTTTTTTTTTTTTTCCCCTTCTTCCTTTAAGAAATTGTTCCCGGTTCCTGACTCCCAATTACAGTTGTCTGTCCCTAAGGTGGATGGAGCTATCTCCACGCTTGCTAAGGGCACCACTATCCTGCTTGAGGATAGTTCATCGTTTAAGAAGCCCATGGATAAGAAGCTAGAAACTCTGTTGAGAAATATGTTTCAGCACACAGGGTTTTTATTTCAGCCTGCAGCGGCAGTTGCTGCGGTGGCTGTAGCCTCTACCTATTGGTGTGGCTCTATCAGAGATGATAGAGTTGGAAACTCCCCTCGATGAGATCCAGGAAATAATTAAGGCCTTGAGGGTAGCTAATTCGTTTTTTTTGTGATGCAAACATGCAGATTATTCGCTTGAATGCCAAGACAGGCTATTCTGTTCTGGCCCGTAGGGCTCTGTGGCTGAAGTCTTGGTCGGCTGGCATGACTTCAAAATCTAGATTGCTTTCCCTTTCATTTAAGGGGAAGGTTTTTTTTCGGTCCAGGACTGGACTCTATCATATCCACGGTCCCTGGGGGCAAGGTGCCTTTTTACTGCAGGATAAGAAGAACAAACCTAAAGATCAGGGTCCTAATTTTCGTTTGGATAAATCCCAACACCAACAGCCCTCTGCGAAGCCGGATCAGTCCAAGGGAACTTGGAAACCATCTCAATATTGGAATAAATCCAAGCAGAACAAGAAGCCCTCTGAGACAAAATCGGCATGAAGGGGCAGCCCCCGATCTGTTGCTGGATCATGTTGGGGGCAGACTATCTCTCTTTGTGATTCTAGTGGTCATTGCTCAGGGTTACAGGATAGGTTTCAAATCTCATACACCCAAGGGCAGATTCTTATTAAGTGCACAAAGAAGTACAGTCCTAGCACCTCTAGCACGTAGTCAGCCCCAAGCCGGAAGTAGTAGCGCTAAAGGTCACCCAAACCTGTGTTATCTCCTGGAGTGCCGCAGCTGGAGAGCGGACAAACCCAATCCGCAAAGAAGTGTTAGGGGAATGGAGAGTAGCAGGCACTTCACGATGTTGAACATTAAAAAGTCCATAATTTATTCAAAGTAAAAAATACACGATATAAAAAAAGCAGGATAGCTGAATAAAACTATACAGACAGCAGCAGTGGGACAAAGACTGACACGTTTCGCGCCCCCTACAGGCGCTTACTCATAGACATGATACGTACAACAGATGATGTGCTACTTATACCCTCATCCAGAAAACATTAACCATTGGGTGACCAAAGTGACAAGCTAAACGCTTTCTGAATAGTACAGGAAAGCACATAATTATGTACTAGCAGACCCAAACAAATTGTTAAAACTTAGTTAGAAATAACAATATTTCCCACTATCTAAATAAAAGTTGCCAAATGTATATCTTTTAACCCCTTAATGACCACAGCACTTTTCCATTTTCTGTCCGTTTGGGACCAAGGCTATTTTTACATTTCTGCAGTGTTTGTGTTTAGCTGTAATTTTCCTCTTACTCATTTACTGTACCCACACATATTATATACCGTTTTTCTCGCCATTAAATGGACTTTATAAAGATACCATTATTTTCATCATATCTTATAATTTACTATAAAAAAAATTATAAAATATGAGGAAAAAATTGAAAAAAACACACTTTTTCTAACTATGACCCCCAAAATCTGTTACACATCTACAACCACCAAAAACACCCGTGCTAAATAGTTTCTAAATTTTGTCCTGAGTTTAGAAATACCCAATGTTTACATGTTCTTTGCTTTTTTTGTAAGTTATAGGGCAATAAGTACAAGTAGCACTTTTCAAAATTAGCGATAGTTACATTAGAACACTAATATCTTTCAGGAATCTCTGAATATCCATTGACATGTATATATTTTTTTTTTTAGTAGACATCCCAAAGTATTCATCTAGGCCCATTTTGGTATATTTCATGCCACCATTTCACCGCCAAATGCGATTAAATACAAAAAATCGTTCACTTTTTTACTAATTTTTTCACAAACTTGGTTTCTCACTGAAATTATTTACAAACAGCTTGTGCAATTATGGCTTAAATGGTTGTAAATTCTTCTCTGGGATCCCCTTTGTTCAGAAATAGCAGACATATATGGCTTTGGCGTTGCTTTTTAGTAATTAGAAGGCTGCTAAATGCCACTGCGCACTACACATGTATTATGCCCAGCAGTGAAGGGGTTAATTATGGAGCATGTAGGGAGCTTTTAGGGATAATTTTAGCTTTAGTGTAGTGTAGTAGACAACCCCAAGTATTGATCTAGGCCAATTTTGGTATATTTCATGCCACCATTTCACCGCCAAATGCGATCAAATTAAAAAAAACTTTAAATTTTTCACAATTTTAGGTTTCTCACTGAAATCATTTACAAACCGCTTGTGCAATTATGGCACAAATGGTTGTAAATGCTTCTCTGGGATCCCCTTTGTTCAGAAATAGCAGACATATATGGCTTTGGCGTTGCTTTTTGGTAATTAGAAGGCCGCTAAATGCCGCTGCGCATCACACGAGTATTATGGCTAGCAGTGAAGGGGTTAATTAGGTAGCTTGTAGGGAGCATGCAGGGTTAATTTTAGCTTTAGTGCAGAGATCAGCCTCCCACCTGACACATCACACCCCCTGATCCCTCCCAAACAGCTCTCTTTCATCCCCAACCCCACAATTGTCCCCGCCATCTTAAGTACTGGCAGAAAGTCTGCCAGTACTAAAATAAAAACTATCTTTTATTTTTTTTATTTTTTTTGAGCATATTTACATATGCTGCTATGTAGGAGCCCGCCTTAGCCCCCAACCTCCCTGATCCCCCCCAAACAGCTCTCTAACCCCCCCCCCCCCCCCCGCCGCCTTATTGTGCGCCATATTGGATACTGGCAGCTGTCTGCCAGTACCCAGTTTGAAATTAAAAACATTTTTGTTTATTTTTTATTAAAAAAAACAACTATTTTCTGTAGTGTAGCTGCCCCCCCCACGACCCCCAACCCTCTCCCAGATTACTAATTTTATTTATTTATACCCTCTCTCCCACTGAGTCTCTCCCACTGAATCCTTATACTTGTTCCATAGTGTAGGGTTCCCACCCGCACATGCGCGCACACACCCTCGTGCACGCGTGCGTGCACGCATTCTGGCACGCACCCCACACGCGATCCTGCCGCCCTCCTCCATTGATCGCCGCCCACCCGCCTCCCTGGATAAGCTCCCACCCACCAACGAACACCGCGATCAATGGCCGATGCAGAGAGGGCCACAGAGTGGCTCTCTCTAAATCGGACTGCTCAAAACTGTTATTGCAGGATGCCTCAATATCGAGGCATCTCTGCAATAACATGAAAGCGGCTGGAAGCGATCAGGATCGCTTCCAGGGCTTTCAAAGACCAACGACGTACGGGGTACGTCCTTGGTCGTTAACTGCATTTTTTGCAGGACGTACCCCATACGTCGTTGGTCGTTAAGGGGTTAAATATTAACAGATAAATTTACCTAAGACAACTAAAAAAGAAAGACATATTACTGACCATTCTAATAAGGCTAAACAAGTAAGCTTAAAGAGAACCAGAAATTAGTGTTATATACAACGGATTAAACTACATAGGGAGAGAGGAGTATGTATAACCGAACTAGAGATGAACCAATCTGGGAATCCTCTTATCAAACCTGTCTTCAAGACCAGAAAAATTAAATGCTTTTCTAGGGTGCGTGAGGAATCTCTCCTCCCTAGGAGTGATTGTGCCAGTACCTCTAGCAGAGAGAGGTCTGGGATATTATTCAAACCTTTTTTTGGTCCCAAAAAAGGAAGAGTACGTTTTGCCCGATTCTAGACCTAAAGTGCTTAAAGGGACACTAAACCCAAATTTTTTCTTCCGTGATTCGATAGAGCATGCAATTTTAAGCAACTTTCTAATTTACACCTATTATCATTTTTTCTTCATTCTCTTGCTATTTGTATTTTAAAAAGAAGGAATCTAGGCTTTTTGTTTTTGGTTCAGACCTCTGGAAAGCACTTTTTAATTGGTGGATGAATTTATACACTAATCAGCAAGAACAACCCAGGTTGTTCAACAAAAATGGGCCGGCATCTAAACTTCCAATCTTGCATTTCAAATAAAGATACCAAGAGAATGAAGAAAATTTGATCATAGGAGTAAATTAGAAAGTTGCTTAAAATTTCATGCTCGATCTGAATAATATCTGTTGCGGAACTCTCAGTGTTATCAAAGGGGTTATCATATTGCCCTGTTGAACAAGCGGATACATTTCAATTGCAATTGGACTTGTATCGATTATACAGAACAATAAAATTAAAAGCTTTTTTTGGTGAATCTGAATCCAATATGGACACTGGCCTTAAAGGAGACATGAGTTGTCTTGATCCATCAGACTTTGGCCTACATGTTAAAAGTCCATTTACTCCATCTGTTTATAACCATTCTGTAGACATGTTTATTAATGTGATTAATAGAGAGTTTGATATGTTGGTTAATAAATCATCTGTTTTGGGTATAAGACATAATTTAACTATGACTGAAAAAAAGGTTGCCCTTGATAGTTTAAAAAATAACCCTGATGTCACTATTAAAGGGGCTGACAAGGGAGGAGCCATAGTTGTTAAATTTTTTGAGACAACTAAATGATCATTTGGTTTACAGGGAACTTGATATTGATCCTTTGTCTGGTTTCATGTCTAGGGTTAGGGAGATTTTGAGTAAGGCTGTTGAAGAGGGTATTATTAATGAGAAAATGTTTAATTATTTATATTTACAGAATCCTAAAACCCCTAACTTTTATGTCTTACCTAAGATTCATAAGGATCTTTATGATCCTCCTGGTAGGCCTATTGTGGCATCAATTGACTCCCTGTTTAGCCCCATTTCAAAATTCCTGGAAAAAGTCTTAACTCCGCTTGTAAGACAGGGTCGGTCTTTTTTAAAGGATACTAATGATTTTTTGAATAAAATTAGAAATTTTTCTGGTTTACCAGAGGACATTGTTTTGGCTACTTGGGATGTTACTAGTATTTATACTATTATTCCCCATACTGACGGTTTAAATAGTGCCTGGTCCTCTTTGGTTAGATCAAAGAAATATTCAGAGATACAGATTAATTTCTTCATGGAGTTATTGGAGTTAGTTTTGCTCAATGGGTTTGAATGTTGCCCCAGCCTAGAACTGCCTTTTCATGGATCAATTGGAAGAACAAGTGGTATATACTGATCCTGATTTTCATAACCGTTTGGCATGGTGGCGTTATATAGATGATCTTTTTATTGTATGGCGAGGCAGCATTGAATCCATTGAGGGGTTCCGCAATAGGATACAGGAAAAGGTGCCAGCTGTTAAATTTACTGCTAATTATCATACTAATCAAGTTGAGTTTCTTGACGCTGGTAATGCGTGTTGGTGACCACTTTGAAACAGATATCTTTAGAAAGTCTACAAAAATACTTTATTGGTCCGTCAAAGCCATCATCCTCCTAGGGTGTTTAGAAGTGAACCTAAATCGCAACTCCTTAAAGGATCGGAGACTATCCTCTTCACCTTAACTTGTTCATTGCGCTTAAATGAGATGCGCACAAGGTTCTAAGATAGACGTTATTCCCCTAGAGAATTGGAGTCTATCGATCTTCAACCAAGGGATAAAATTAGTGGAACTAAGAAATTGACCTTTGTTTCTGATTTTAACAATATAACTTAAATTACATAGAGTGATTTGTAGACATTGGTTTATGTTAAGGGACTCTATGCCAGAAATTGAGGAGTTCAAACATCCTACTTTTTCATCTTTTAGGAGGGGTAATTCCCTTGGAAGACAGCTAATTAGGGCTAAGGTTAAGCCCCCTTGAACTAAACAAAGAGTGTTCAGACTAGTGGACAATGGGACCTTCCCTTGTTTAAATTGTTCCCATTGCAATAGCATTATTAAGGGTAAAACTATCAGTCATCCCTTTTCTGGTAAACTATTTCATATCAAAGGTAATTTTACTTTCCAATCGACGTATGTGGTGTATGCGCTCAAATGCCCGTGTGGCTTATTGTATATTGGAGAGACTACCCAGGCTCTTAAGGAGTGCTTAACCCAACATAAGTCGACTATTAGGAATCCTAAAATGACACATCTTCCTGTCCCTTATCATTTTCATGAGAGGGGACATCAGGTGAATCAATTGAGTTTTATGGTATTGGACCAGGTGTCTAGAGGATCTATTGGCTTTGATAGGGGAAGAATGTTACTTAAAAAAGAGGCTATGTGGATATATAGACTCTACTTTACATCCTAAAGGTCTTAATAGGGAATATAATTTAGCATGTTTGCTTTAATTTAGGTCTGTTTTTGAAAAAAAAACTAAGTGATGAATTCTCAGTAAAGTAAAATAAAAATAAATATAAAAATGAAATAAATGAAAAAACAAAAAAATTTAAAAACTTAGATATTTAAAGAAATTTAGATCAATAATCTCTGCATATAGTTTTTGTATTATTAATTATGATAAGTTTTGAAATTGTATTAGATATTTCTCTTTAAATGCTGATCACTTTTTTGGTGTTTCCTTCTTGTTGTGCTTTATTGCTTTGGTGTTTTTGTTAAATTGTGTTGGCACTTTAAATTATATATTATATTAAGATTTGTGATGATGTCATGAATGGAGGAGGCGGGGCTGTTTGACTATTTAAGGGTTGGATTATGTATTCATTTGTATTGAGCCTGAGGAGGGAGTGCAAGCCCCGAAACGTTGCTCTGTTGTACTGCTGCCCTTGTTATAGTAAAGTGGATTTTCTCTGAACTACGTGAGTGTTTGCCCATTGTTTCTTGCAAGTTTCATTATTTGAAGTCACACCTACATCAGGAGAAAAACAGACCAAAGTTAGATTTCATATTGGAAATCCTTTGTAACAACTGATGGAGTGAGTATATTGCACTGATTATTTGGTGTTTATCTACACACACAAAAGTGACGTTTTCCTTTTCTCAGCTCAATCTGAAGTGCTGGTCAATAAAAGAAAACTCTAGGACCTGCGCCTCTGCTTCATTGATTATGCTTACCTGATAATTTTTGTTTTGTTCTTCTGGCGCCATTTATACCCCGATATTTCTCCTACTGTTCCTTGTTCCCTCGGCAGAATGACTGGGGGATGAGGGGAATGGGGGAGGTATTTAAGTCTTTGGCTGGGGTGTTTGCCTCCTCCTGGTGGCCAGGTTATGTATTCCCACAAGTAAGGAATGATGCCGTGGACTTTCCTCATACAGATAGAAAGGAAATGATCAGGTAAGCATAATTTGTTTTTTCAGTACTTTATTATGACAATAAAAACCAGCGATGTTTCGGGGTTACTACCCCTAAGTCATGCTTCACATATTAAACATCACAGGGCTTTTAAATCTTAATTTTAGAGCCATAGGGACTTAGGCAGTGTGTTTGCTCCCTCTAGCTTGCTTCATAAATAATTACATATTCATTTTTATGTTACATTCAGCTAGATTACAAGTCTGTGCGTTTGTCTTTTAACGCTAAATATGGTATTTCTCCAACATAGGTGTGTCCGGTCCACGGCGTCATCCTTACTTGTGGGATATTTTCTTCCCCAACAGGAAATGGCAAAGAGCCCAGCAAAGCTGGTCATATGATCCCTCCTAGGCTCCGCCTACCCCAGTCATTCTCTTTGCCGTTGCACAGGCAACATCTCCACGGAGATGGCTAAGAGTTTTTTGGTGGTGTTTAAATATAGTTTTATTCTTCAATCAAGTGTTTGTTATTTTAAAATAGTGCTGGTATGTACTATTTACTCTGAAACAGAAAAGAGAAGAAGATTTCTGTTTGTGAGAGGAAGATGATTTTAGCAGACGTTACTAAAATCGATTGCTGTTTCCACACAGGACTGTTGAGATGAAGTAACTTCAGTTGGGGGAAGCAGTTGGCAGACTTTTCTGCCTGAGGTATGATGGCCACATTTCTAACACGACTTGGTAATGCTGGAAGGCTGTCATTTTCCCTATGGGGACCGGTAAGCCATTTTCTTAGATTAAGTAAAAGAATAAAGGCTTTATAAGGGCTTAAAAAACTGGTAGACATTTTTCTGGGCTAAAACGATTACTTGCTAAGCATATTTGACAGATTATAGCGCTTTATAGTTATTATAATCTTGGGGATTGTTGTTAAAAAACGGCAGGCACTGTATGGACACCTTTTTCAGATGGGGGCCTTCTCTAGTCATAGGCAGAGCCTCATTTTCGCGCCACTAATGCGCAGTTGTTTTTGGAAGGCAAGGCATGCAGATGCATGTGTGAGGAGCTAGGATCCACTGAAAAAGCTTATAGAAGGCGTCATTTGGTATCGTATTCTCCTCTGGGCTTGGTTGGGTCTCAGCAAAGCAGATTCCTGGGACTGTATAGGGGTTAAATGTAAAAACGGCTCCGGTTCCGTTATTTTAAGGGTTAAAGCTTCCAAATTTGGTGTGCAATACTTTTAAGGCTTTAAGACACTGTGGTGAAATTTTGGTGAATTTTGAACAATTGCTTCATACTTTTTCGCATTTTCAGTAATAAAGTGTGTTCTGTTTAAAATTTAAAGTGACAGTAACGGTTTCATTTTAAAACGTTTTTTGTGCTTTGTTGACAAGTTTAAGCCTGTTTAACATGTCTGAACCATCAGATAAACGATGTTCTATATGTATGAATGCCAATGTGTCTCCCCATTTAAATATATGTGATAATTGTGACATGGTGTCCAAACAAAGTAGGGACAATGATGCCACAGATAATAATAGTGCCCAAGATGAGTCTTCAGATGAGGGGAGTAAGCATGGTACTGCATCACCCCCTTCTGTGTCTACACCAGTTTTGCCCACACAAGAGGCCCCTAGTACATCTAGTGCGCCAATACTTATTACTATGCAACAATTAACGGCTGTTATGGATAATTCTATTAAAAATATTTTATCTAAAATGCCTACTTATCAAAGAAAGCGCGATTGCTCTGTTTTAAACACTGAAGAGCAAGAGGACGCTGATGATAACGCTTCTGACATACCCTCACACCAATCTGAAGGGGCCAGGAGGGAGGTTTTGTCTGAGGGAGAAATTTCAGATTCAGGGAAAATTTCTCAACAAGCTGAACCTGATGTTGTAACATTTAAATTTAAATTAGAACATCTCCGCGCACTGCTTAAGGAGGTATTATCTACTCTGGATGATTGTGACAATTTGGTCATTCCAGAGAAATTATGTAAGATGGACAAGTTCCTAGAGGTTCCGGTGCCCCCCGATGTTTTTCCTATACCCAAGCGGGTGGCGGACATAGTAAACAAGGAATGGGAAAGGCCCGGCATACCTTTTGTGCCTCCCCCTATATTTAAGAAATTATTTCCTATAGTCGACCCCAGAAAGGACTTATGGCAGACAGTCCCTAAGGTCGAGGGGGCGGTCTCTACTCTAAACAAACGCACTACTATTCCCATAGAAGATAGTTGTGCTTTTAAAGATCCTATGGATAAGAAATTAGAGGGTTTGCTTAAAAGAATGTTTGTTCAGCAAGGTTACCTTCTTCAACCAATTTCATGCATTGTTCCTGTCACTACGGCAGCGTGTTTCTGGTTCGAAGAACTAGAAAAGTCGCTCGATATGGAATCTTCGTATGAGGAGATTATGGACAGAGTTCATGCACTCAAATTGGCTAACTCTTTTATTCTAGATGCCGCTTTGCAATTAGCGAGATTAGCGGCGAAAAATTCAGGGTTTGCTATCGTGGCGCGCAGAGCGCTCTGGCTAAAGTCTTGGTCAGCGGATGTGTCTTCCAAGACAAAATTGCTTAACATCCCTTTCAAGGGCAAAACACTGTTTGGTCCTGATTTGAAAGAGATTATTTCAGACATCACCGGAGGAAAGGGCCACGCCCTTCCTCAGGATAGGTCTTTTAAGGCTAGAAATAAGCCTAATTTTCGTCCCTTTCGCAGAAACGGACCAGCCTCTGCTTCTACATCCTCTAAGCAAGAGGGTAATACTTCTCAACCCAAACCAGCCTGGAGACCGATGCAAGGCTGGAACAAGGGTAAGCAGGCCAAGAAGCCCGCCACTGCTACCAAAACAGCATGAAGGGATGGCCCCCGATCCGGGACCGGATCTGGTGGGGGGCAGACTTTCTCTCTTTGCTCAGGCCTGGGCAAGAGATGTTCAGGATCCTTGGGCACTAGAAATAGTTTCTCAAGGTTATCTCCTGGAATTCAAGGAACTACCCCCAAGGGGAAGGTTCCACAGGTCTCAATTATCTTCAAACCAAATAAAAAGACAGGCATTCTTACATTGTGTAGAAGACCTGTTAAGGATGGGAGTAATTCATCCAGTTCCAATAAGAGAACAAGGGATGGGATTTTACTCCAACCTGTTCATAGTTCCCAAAAAAGAGGGAACGTTCAGACCAATTCTAGATCTCAAGATCCTAAACAAATTTCTCAGGGTTCCATCATTCAAAATGGAAACCATTCGAACGATCCTTCCTACCATCCAGGAAGGTCAATTTATGACCACGGTGGATTTAAAGGATGCGTACCTCCATATTCCTATCCACAAGGAACATCATCAGTTCCTAAGATTCGCTTTTCTGGAAAAGCATTACCAGTTTGTGGCACTTCCTTTCGGATTAGCCACTGCTCCGAGAATTTTCACAAAGGTACTAGGGTCCCTTCTAGCGTATCTAAGACCGAGGGGCATTGCAGTAGTACCGTACTTGGACGACATCCTGATTCAAGCGTCGTCTCTGTCAAAAGCAAAGGCTCATACGGACATAGTCCTAGCCTTTCTCAGATCTCACGGATGGAAAGTAAACATAGAAAAGAGCTCTCTTTCTCCAACATAGGTGTGTCCGGTCCACGGCGTCATCCTTACTTGTGGGATATTCTCTTCCCCAACAGGAAATGGCAAAGAGCCCAGCAAAGCTGGTCACATGATCCCTCCTAGGCTCCGCCTACCCCAGTCATTCTCTTTGCCGTTGTACAGGCAACATCTCCACGGAGATGGCTTAGAGTTTTTTAGTGTTTAACTGTAGTTTTTCATTATTCAATCAAGAGTTTGTTATTTTCAAATAGTGCTGGTACGTACTATTTACTCAGAAACAGAAAAGAGATGAAGAATTCTGTTTGTATGAGGAAAATGATTTTAGCAACCGTAACTAAAATCCATGGCTGTTCCACACAGGACTGTTGAGAGCAATTAACTTCAGTTGGGGGAACAGTTTGCAGTCCCTTGCTGCTTGAGGTATGACACATTCTAACAAGACGATGTAATGCTGGAAGCTGTCATTTTCCCTATGGGATCCGGTAAGCCATGTTTATTACGATTGTAAATAAGGGCTTCACAAGGGCTTATTTAAACTGTAGACTTTTTCTGGGCTAAATCGATTGATTATTAACACATATTTAGCCTTGAGGAATCATTTTATCTGGGTATTTTGATATAATAATATCGGCAGGCACTGTTTTAGACACCTTATTCTTTAGGGGCTTTCCCAAAGCATAGGCAGAGTCTCATTTTCGCGCCGGTGTTGCGCACTTGTTTTTGAGAGGCATGGCATGCAGTCGCATGTGAGAGGAGCTCTGATACTTATAAAGGACTTCTGAAGGCGTCATTTGGTATCGTATTCCCCTTTGGGTTTGGTTGGGTCTCAGCAAAGCAGATACCAGGGACTGTAAAGGGGTTTAAAGCTTAAAACGGCTCCGGTTCCGTTATTTTAAGGGTTAAAGCTTCCAAAATTGGTGTGCAATATTTTCAAGGCTTTAAGACGCTGTGGTGAAAATTTGGTGAATTTTGAACAATTCCTTCATGTTTTTTCGCAATTGCAGTAATAAAGTGTGTTCAGTTTAAATTTAAAGTGACAGTAACGGTTTTATTTTAAAACGTTTTTTGTACTTTCTGATCAAGTTTATGCCTGTTTAACATGTCTGAACTACCAGATAGACTGTGTTCTGAATGTGGGGAAGCCAGAATTCCTATTCATTTAAATAAATGTGATTTATGTGATAATGACAATGATGCCCAAGATGATTCCTCAAGTGAGGGGAGTAAGCATGGTACTGCATCATTCCCTCCTTCGTCTACACGAGTCTTGCCCACTCAGGAGGCCCCTAGTACATCTAGCGCGCCAATACTCCTTACTATGCAACAATTAACGGCTGTAATGGATAATTCTGTCAAAAACATTTTAGCCAAAATTAACCCTTGTCAGCGTAAGCGTGGCTGCTCTGTTTTAGTTACTGAAGAGCATGACGACGCTGATATTAATATCTCTGAAGGGCCCCTAACCCAATCTGAGGGGGCCAGGGAGGTTTTGTCTGAGGGAGAAATTACTGATTTAGGGAACATTTCTCAGCAGGCTGAATCTGATGTGATTACATTTAAATTTAAATTGGAACATCTCCGCATTTTGCTTAAGGAGGTATTATCCACTCTGGATGATTGTGAAAATTTAGTCATCCCAGAGAAACTATGTAAAATGGACAAGTTCCTAGAGGTGCCGGGGCTCCCAGAAGCTTTTCCTATACCCAAGCGGGTGGCGGACATTGTTAATAAAGAATGGGAAAGGCCCGGTATTCCTTTCGTCCCTCCCCCCATATTTAAAAAATTGTTTCCTATGGTCGACCCCAGAAAGGACTTATGGCAGTCAGTCCCCAAGGTCGAGGGAGCGGTTTCTACTTTAAACAAACGCACCACTATTCCCATAGAGGATAGTTGTGCTTTCAAAGATCCTATGGATAAAAAATTAGAAGGTTTGCTTAAAAAGATGTTTGTTCAGCAGGGTTACCTTCTACAACCCATTTCATGCATTGTCCCTGTCACTACTGCCGCATATTTCTGGTTTGATGAACTGCTTAAGGTGCTCGATAGTGACTCTCCTCCTTATGAGGAGATTATGGACAGAATCAATGCTCTCAAATTGGCTAATTCTTTCACTCTAGACGCCTCTTTGCAATTGGCTAAGTTAGCGGCTAAGAACTCTGGGTTTGCTATTGTGGCGCGCAGAGCGCTTTGGTTGAAATCTTGGTCGGCTGATGCGTCTTCCAAGAACAAGCTACTAAACATTCCTTTCAAGGGGAAAACGCTGTTTGGTCCTGACTTGAAAGAGATTATCTCTGATATCACTGGGGGTAAGGGCCACGCCCTTCCTCAGGATCGGCCCTTCAAGGCAAAAAATAGACCTAATTTTCGTCCCTTTCGTAAAAACGGACCAGCCCAAGGTGCTACGTCCTCTAAGCAAGAGGGTAATACTTCTCAGGCCAAGCCAGCTTGGAGACCAATGCAAGGCTGGAACAAGGGAAAGCAGGCCAAGAAACCTGCCACTGCTACCAAGACAGCATGAAATATTGGCCCCCGATCCGGGACCGGATCTGGTGGGGGGCAGACTCTCTCTCTTCGCTCAGGCTTGGGCAAGAGATGTTCTGGATCCTTGGGCGCTAGAAATAGTCTCCCAGGGTTATCTTCTGGAATTCAAGGGACTTCCCCCAAGGGGGAGGTTCCACAGGTCGCAGTTGTCTTCAGACCACATAAAAAGACAGGCGTTCTTACATTGTGTAGAAGACCTGTTAAAAATGGGAGTGATTCATCCTGTTCCATTAAGAGAACAAGGGATGGGGTTCTACTCCAATCTGTTCATAGTTCCCAAAAAAGAGGGAACGTTCAGACCAATCCTAGATCTCAAGATCTTAAACAAATTTCTCAAGGTCCCATCGTTCAAGATGGAAACCATTCGAACTATCCTTCCTTCCATCCAGGAAGGTCAATTCATGACCACGGTGGATTTAAAGGATGCGTATCTACATATTCCTATCCACAAGGAACATCATCGGTTCCTAAGGTTTGCATTCCTGGACAAACATTACCAGTTCGTGGCGCTTCCTTTCGGATTAGCCACTGCTCCAAGGATTTTCACAAAGGTACTAGGGTCCCTTCTAGCGGTGCTAAGACCAAGGGGCATTGCAGTAGTACCTTACCTGGACGACATTCTGATTCAAGCGTCGTCCCTTCCTCAAGCAAAGGCTCACACGGACATTGTCCTGGCCTTTCTCAGATCTCACGGCTGGAAAGTGAACGTGGAAAAGAGTTCTCTATCCCCGTCAACAAGGGTTCCCTTCTTGGGAACAATTATAGACTCCTTAGAAATGAGGATCTTTCTAACAGAGGCCAGAAAAACAAAGCTTCTGGACTCTTGTCGGATACTTCATTCCGTTCCTCTTCCTTCCATAGCTCAGTGCATGGAAGTGATCGGGTTGATGGTGGCGGCGATGGACATAGTTCCTTTTGCGCGCATTCATCTAAGACCATTACAACTGTGCATGCTCAGTCAGTGGAATGGGGACTATACAGACTTGTCTCCGAAGATACAAGTAAATCAGAGAACCAGAGACTCACTCCGTTGGTGGCTGTCCCTGGACAATCTGTCTCAAGGGATGATGTTCCACAGACCAGAGTGGGTCATTGTCACGACCGACGCCAGTCTGATAGGCTGGGGCGCGGTCTGGGGATCCCTGAAAGCTCAGGGTCTTTGGTCTCGGGAAGAATCTCTTCTACCGATAAATATTCTGGAACTGAGAGCGATATTCAATGCTCTCCAGGCCTGGCCCCAGCTTGCGAGGACCAGGTTCATACGGTTTCAATCAGACAACATGACGACTGTTGCGTACATCAACCATCAGGGGGGAACAAGGAGTTCCCTAGCGATGGAAGAAGTAACCAAAATTATTCTTTGGGCGGAGTCTCACTCCTGCCACCTGTCTGCTATCCACATCCCAGGAGTGGAAAATTGGGAAGCGGATTTTCTGAGTCGGCAGACATTGCATCCGGGGGAGTGGGAACTCCATCCGGAAATCTTTGCCCAAGTCACTCACCTGTGGGACATTCCAGACATGGATCTGATGGCCTCTCGTCAGAACTTCAAGGTTCCTTGCTACGGGGCCAGATCCAGGGATCCCAAGGCGGCTCTAGTGGATGCACTAGTAGCACCTTGGACCTTCAAACTAGCTTATGTGTTCCCGCCATTTCCTCTCATCCCCAGGCTGATAGCCAGGATCAAGCAGGAGAGGGCGTCGGTGATCTTGATAGCTCCTGCGTGGCCACGCAGGACTTGGTATGCAGATCTGGTGAATATGTCATCGGCTCCACCTTGGAAGCTACCTTTGAGACGAGACCTTCTTGTTCAGGGTCCGTTCGAACATCCGAATCTGGTTTCACTCCAGCTGACTGCTTGGAGATTGAACGCTTGATTTTATCGAAGCGAGGATTCTCAGATTCTGTTATCGATACTCTTGTTCAGGCCAGAAAGCCTGTGACTAGAAAGATTTACCATAAAATTTGGAAAAAATATATCTGTTGGTGTGAATCTAAAGGATTCCCTTGGGACAAGGTTAAGATTCCTAGGATTCTATCCTTCCTTCAAGAAGGATTGGAAAAAGGATTATCTGCAAGTTCCCTGAAGGGACAGATTTCTGCCTTGTCGGTATTACTTCACAAAAAGCTGGCAGCTGTGCCAGATGTTCAAGCCTTTGTTCAGGCTCTGGTTAGAATCAAGCCTGTTTACAAACCTTTGACTCCTCCTTGGAGTCTCAATTTAGTTCTTTCAGTTCTTCAGGGGGTTCCGTTTGAACCCTTACATTCCGTTGATATTAAGTTATTATCTTGGAAAGTTTTGTTTTTAGTTGCGATTTCTTCTGCTAGAAGAGTCTCAGAATTATCTGCTCTGCAGTGTTCTCCTCCTTATCTGGTGTTCCATGCAGATAAGGTGGTTTTACGTACTAAACCTGGTTTTCTTCCAAAAGTTGTTTCTAACAAAAACATTAACCAGGAGATTATCGTACCTTCTCTGTGTCCAAAACCAGTTTCAAAGAAGGAACGTTTGTTGCACAATTTGGATGTTGTTCGCGCTCTAAAATTCTATTTAGATGCTACAAAGGATTTTAGACAAACATCTTCCTTGTTTGTTGTTTATTCAGGTAAAAGGAGAGGTCAAAAAGCAACTTCTACCTCTCTCTCTTTTTGGATTAAAAGCATCATCAGATTGGCTTACGAGACTGCCGGACGGCAGCCTCCCGAAAGAATCACAGCTCATTCCACTAGGGCTGTGGCTTCCACATGGGCCTTCAAGAACGAGGCTTCTGTTGATCAGATATGTAGGGCAGCGACTTGGTCTTCACTGCACACTTTTACCAAATTTTACAAGTTTGATACTTTTGCTTCTTCTGAGGCTATTTTTGGGAGAAAGGTTTTGCAAGCCGTGGTGCCTTCCATTTAGGTGACCTGATTTGCTCCCTCCCTTCATCCGTGTCCTAAAGCTTTGGTATTGGTTCCCACAAGTAAGGATGACGCCGTGGACCGGACACACCTATGTTGGAGAAAACAGAATTTATGTTTACCTGATAAATTTCTTTCTCCAACGGTGTGTCCGGTCCACGGCCCGCCCTGGTTTTTTTAATCAGGTCTGATATTTTATTTTCTTTAACTACAGTCACCACGGTACCATATGGTTTCTCCTATGCAAATATTCCTCCTTAACGTCGGTCGAATGACTGGGGTAGGCGGAGCCTAGGAGGGATCATGTGACCAGCTTTGCTGGGCTCTTTGCCATTTCCTGTTGGGGAAGAGAATATCCCACAAGTAAGGATGACGCCGTGGACCGGACACACCGTTGGAGAAAGAAATTTATCAGGTAAACATAAATTCTGTTTTCCCCGTCGACAAGAGTTCCCTTCTTGGGAACAATAATAGACTCCTTAGAAATGAGAATTTTCCTGACAGAGGTCAGAAAATCAAAACTTCTAAGCTCTTGTCAGGTTCTTCATTCTGTTCTTCGTCCTTCCATAGCGCAGTGCATGGAAGTAATAGGATTGATGGTTGCAGCAATGGACATAGTTCCTTTTGCACGAATTCATCTAAGACCATTACAACTGTGCATGCTCAAACAGTGGAATGGGGATTATACAGACTTGTCTCCGACGATTCAAGTAGATCAAAGGACCAGAGATTCACTCCGTTGGTGGCTGAACCCGGACAATCTGTCACAGGGAATGAGCTTCCGCAGACCAGAGTGGGTCATTGTCACGACCGACGCCAGTCTGGTGGGCTGGGGCGCGGTCTGGGAACCCCTGAAGGCTCAGGGTCTATGGTCTCGGGAAGAATCTCTTCTCCCGATAAACATTCTGGAACTAAGAGCGATATTCAATGCTCTCAAAGCTTGGCCTCATCTAGCAAAGGCCAAATTCATAAGGTTTCAATCAGACAACATGACGACAGTTGCATATATCAACCATCAGGGGGGAACAAGAAGTTCCCTGGCGATGGAGGAAGTGACCAAGATAATTCAATGGGCGGAGGATCACTCCTGCCACTTGTCTGCAATCCACATCCCAGGGGTGGAAAATTGGGAAGCGGATTTTCTGAGTCGTCAGACATTCCATCCGGGGGAGTGGGAACTCCACCCGGAAATCTTTGCCCAAATAACTCAATTATGGGGCATTCCAGACATGGATCTGATGGCGTCTCGTCAGAACTTCAAGGTTCCTTGTTACGGGTCCAGATCCAGGGATCCCAAGGCGACTCTAGTAGATGCACTAGTAGCACCTTGGACCTTCAACCTAGCTTATGTTTTCCCACCGTTTCCTCTCATTCCCAGGCTGGTAGCCAGGATCAACCAGGAGAGGGCTTCGGTAATCTTGATAGCTCCTGCGTGGCCACGCAGGACTTGGTATGCAGACCTGGTGAATATGTCATCAGCTCCACCATGGAAGCTACCTTTGAGACAGGACCTTCTTGTTCAAGGTCCATTCGTGCATCCGAATCTGGTCTCTCTCCAACTGACTGCTTGGAGATTGAACGCTTGATTTTATCAAAGCGTGGGTTTTCAGATTCTGTAATAGATACTCTGATTCAGGCTAGAAAGCCTGTAACTAGAAAAATTTACCATAAGATATGGAAAAAATATATCTATTGGTGTGAATCTAAAGGATTCCCATGGAACAAGATTAAAATTCCTAGGATTTTATCCTTTCTACAAGAGGGTTTGGAGAAGGGATTATCTGCAAGTTCTCTGAAGGGACAGATTTCTGCGTTATCTGTTTTACTTCACAAAAGGCTGGCAGCTGTGCCAGACGTTCAAGCGTTTGTTCAGGCTCTGGTGAGAATCAAGCCTGTTTACAGACCTTTGACTCCTCCCTGGAGTCTTAATCTGGTTCTTTCAGTTCTTCAAGGGGTTCCGTTTGAACCCTTACATTCCGTAGATATTAAGTTATTATCTTGGAAAGTTCTGTTTTTGGTTGCAATTTCTTCTGCTAGAAGAGTTTCTGAGTTATCTGCTCTGCAGTGTTCTCCGCCCTATCTGGTGTTCCATGCAGATAAGGTGGTTTTGCGTACTAAGCCTGGTTTTCTTCCGAAAGTTGTTTCCAACAAAAATATTAACCAGGAGATAGTTGTTCCTTCTTTGTGTCCGAATCCAGTTTCAAAGAAGGAACGTTTGTTACACAATTTGGACGTAGTCCGTGCTCTAAAATTCTATTTAGAGGCCACTAAAGATTTCAGACAAACTTCTTCTTTGTTTGTTGTTTATTCTGGTAAAAGGAGAGGTCAAAAAGCAACTTCTACCTCTCTTTTTTTTTGGCTTAAAAGCATTATCCGTTTGGCATATGAGACTGCCGGACGGCAGCCTCCTGAAAGAATCACAGCTCACTCCACTAGGGCTGTGGCTTCCACATGGGCCTTCAAGAACGAGGCTTCTGTTGACCAGATATGTAAGGCAGCGACTTGGTCTTCACTGCACACTTTTGCCAAATTTTACAAATTTGATACTTTTGCTTCTTCAGAGGCTATTTTTGGGAGAAAGGTTTTGCAAGCCGTGGTGCCTTCCATTTAGGTGACCTGATTTGCTCCCTCCCTTCATCCGTGTCCTAAAGCTTTGGTATTGGTTCCCACAAGTAAGGATGACGCCGTGGACCGGACACACCTATGTTGGAGAAAACAGAATTTATGCTTACCTGATAAATTACTTTCTCCAACGGTGTGTCCGGTCCACGGCCCGCCCTGGTTTTTTTAATCAGGTCTGATGAATTATTTTCTCTAACTACAGTCACCACGGTATCATGTGATTTCTCCTATGCATATTTCCTCCTGTACGTCGGTCGAATGACTGGGGTAGGCGGAGCCTAGGAGGGATCATATGACCAGCTTTGCTGGGCTCTGCCTTTTCCTGTTGGGGAAGAGAATATCCCACAAGTAAGGATGACGCCGTGGACCGGACACACCGTTGGAGAAAGTAATTTATCAGGTAAGCATAAATTCTGTTTTTCAGCGTTAAAACAGCAATGCAGCCATTACGAGTCTTGTCGTTATAGGTGTACCGCAAGCATTTTAGCCTGTCATGTTTTTTAATGTGATTCCCATAACGCTGGTATTACGAGTTTTGCGTTCTGGCTAAAAAAACGGCCTTATAGCCTAAAATGACCAGATCCATAACGCCATCTAAAAGCAGTAGTTATGAGTTTTAGGCTACAAATCTGTAACATAAAACTTATAACTAAACTGCTACAAAGTACACTAAACACCCTTAAACTACCTATTAACCTCTAAACCGAGGCCCTCCTGCATCGCAAACACTATATTTAACTTATTAACCCCTATTCCATCGCTCCCCAACATAATCAGCACTATAATAAACCTATTAACCCCTAAACCGCCGCCTTCCTGCATCACAAACACTATTTAAATATTATTAGCCCCTAATCTGCCGTCCGCCCACATCGCCCCCCACTATACTAAAGTTTTTAAACCCTACACCGCCGCCACTATAATAAACCTATTAACCCCTGAACCGCAATCCCCCCACAGCGAAATATACTAAAGTAAACTATTAACCCCTAAACCGAAAGCCCCCCACATTGCAATAAACAAAATTAAACTAGTAACCCCTAAACCTAACGTCCCCCCTAACTTTAGATTAAAATTTCTCTAGTTTAAATTAAATTAAAATGTACCTGTCAAATTAAAAAACTAAGTTTAAACTAACAAACTAATATAATTATTAAACTAACTACCAATTAAATTAAACTAAACTACACATTACAAAAATCCTAACACTACTCTAAAAATTACAAAGTATCTAATTACAAAAATAAAAAAGACAATTACAAAAAATAACAAACACTAAAGTACGAAAAATAACAAACAAAATTATCAAAAATAAAAAAGAATTACACCTAATCTAATAGCCCTATCAAAATAAAAATAAAAACTATCCTATAATAAACTACCAATAGCCCTTAAAGGGATATAATACTCATATGCTAAATCACTAATATTAAAGGGACATAATACTCATATGCTAAATCACTTGAAACTGATGCAGTATAACTGTAAAAAGCTGACAGGAAAATATCACCTGAGTATCTCTATGTAAAAAAGGAAGATATTTTACCTCACAATCTCCTCAGCTTAGCAGAGTAAGTTCTGTGTAAAAAGTTATACTCAGCTGCTACCCAGCTGCAGGTAAAAATAAAAAGAATGAAGAAATGAACTGCAGCCAATCAGCATCAACAGTGCTGAGGTCATGAACTCTTTTACTGATTTATTTATTTGACTTAACTCTCATGAGATTTCATAGTAAACTTCCTTAAACTGAATAGGGAAATAAAATGGAGAGGCTCAATCCTTCGGCTGTCCCGGGACAGACATACTGATTTGCTGCTTAGAAGTCCTTTACAATGGGATGTGGCTACTGAGGAACTTTTGAGGTAAATATCTTTCTTTTTTACATAGAGATGTTCAGGTGATATTTTCTAGACCGCTTTTTACAGCTATGCTGCATCACTTTCTAGTGTTTCAACATTTGGGTATCATGGCCCTTTTAAAGGGCCTTTTGTAGGACATTGCCCTAAGTTAAACAGCTCTTTTACCTGTAAAAAAAAAAATACAAACCCCCCCCCCAACAGTAAAACCCACCACCCAACCAACTCCCCAAAATAAAAAAGCCTAACTCTAACAAAAACCTAAGCTACCCTTTGCCCTGAAAAGGGCATTTGGATGGGCATTGCCCTTAAAATGGCATTTAGCTCTTTTATATGCCCAAAACCTAAACTAAAAAAAAAACACCCAACAAACCCTTAAAAAAACTATCACTAACCCCTGAAGATCCACTTACAGTTTTTGAAGTCCCGCTTGAACGATCTTCATCCAGGAGGCGAGAAGTCTTCATCCAGGCAGCCTCTTCAATCTTCATCCCGGCGGAAAAGTCCTTATCCAAGCGGTGAGAAGTCTTCATCCAGGCGGCATCTTCTATCTTGATCCCGGCAGCGCGGAGCGGGTCTATCCTGAAGACATCCGGGGCAAAGCATCCTCATACGGTCGTCGCCGTACACTGAATCTTCAATGCAAGGTACACGAGCCAAGATGGCGTGCCTTGCATTCCTATTGACTGAAAATTTTTAATCACCCAATAGGAATTAGAGCTGCTAAAATCCTATTGGCTGTTCAAATCAGCCATTAGGATTTAAGCAGCTCTCATTTTATTGGATCTTTTTTTTTTTTTAGTTTAGGGTTTGGGCATGTAAAAGAGCTAAATGCCCTTATTTAAGGGCAATGCCCATCCAAATGCCCTTTTCAGGGCAATGGGTAGCTTAGTTTTTTTTGAGGGGGGTTGTAATGTTAGTGGGTATTTGTATTTTTTTTAAGGCTCTTTTAAGGGCTATTGGTAGGCTAGGTTTTTTATTTGGGGGTGTTTTTTTTAATGGGTATTAGAATAGGAATCATTTTTATTATTTTTTGATAAATTGTTTGTTATTTTGGGGTGTTTGTTTCTTTTGTAGCAAAAGAGCTGTTTAACTTAGGGCAATGCCCTACAAAAGGCCCTTTTATGGACCCCCAAAAAGGCCCTTTCAAGGGCCCTTGGTAGTTTGGGGGGTGGGGGTTTGTATACTGTTAGGGGGTGTTTGTTTGTTTTTGTAGCAAAAGAGCTGTTTAACTTAAGGCAATGCCCTACAAAAGGCCCTTTTAAGGGCCCTTGGTAGTTTATTCTAGATTAGGCTTTTTTAATTTGGGGTGTTTTTTTTTTTTTTTTTTTTTTTAAAGGACTTTATCAAAAGGCCATTTTGATAAAGCCGGAAACATTTCAAGGGAGGAGAGGGAGCTACGGGGAGCTCTATACAGGGAGTGCAGAATTATTAGGCAAGTTGTATTTTTGAGGATTAATTTTATTATTGAACAACAACCATGTTCTCAATGAACCCAAAAAACTCATTAATATCAAAGCTGAATAGTTTTGGAAGTAGTTTTTAGTTTGTTTTTAGTTATAGCTATTTTAGGGGGATATCTGTGTGTGCAGGTGACTATTACTGTGCATAATTATTAGGCAACTTAACAAAAAACAAATATATACCCATTTCAATTATTTATTTTTAACAGTGAAACAAATATAACATCTCAACATTCACAAATATACATTTCTGACATTCAAAAACAAAACAAAAACAAATCAGTGACCAATATAGCCACCTTTCTTTGCAAGGACACTCAAAAGCCTGCCATCCATGGATTCTGTCAGTGTTTTGATCTTTTCACCATCAACATTGCGTACTGTTTTCCCTCCCTGTAAATCTCACATTTGATGATGGACCACAGGTTCTCAATGGGGTTCAGATCAGGTGAACAAGGAGGCCATGTCATTAGATTTTCTTCTTTTATACCCTTTCTTGCCAGCCACGCTGTGGAGTACTTGAACGCGTGTGATGGAGCATTGTCCTGCATGAAAATCATGTTTTTCTTGAAGGATGCAGACTTCTTTTTTTTTCTTTTTTTTCTTGAAGGATGCGACCCTGTTGACTATTTTGAATGAAACGCTTGATTGTTCCATGATCACGCTTCAGAAGCTTTGCAATTTTAAGAATGCTGCATCCCTCTGCAAGATATCTCACTATTTTTTACTTTTCTGAGCCTGTCAAGTCCTTCTTTTGACCCATTTTGCCAAAGGAAAGGAAGTTGCCTAATAATTATGCACACCTGATATAGGGTGTTGATGTCATTAGACCACACCCCTTCTCATTACAGAGATGCACATCACCTAATATGCTTAATTGGTAGTAGGCTTTCGAGCCTATACAGCTTGGAGTAAGACAACATGCATAAAGAGGATGATGTGGTCAAAATACTCATTTGCCTAATAATTCTGCACTCCCTGTAGTTAATTTTAATGAACTTGTTGGCAAAATTAGCGGGGTTATTTGAACTAGGGTTGCACCGATACCGATACTAGTATCGGTATTGGTGCCGATACCAAGTATTTGCATGAGTACTTGTACTCATCCAAATGCACCGATACTTAAACCGATACCTGCACTTCCTACCCATACTCAATTGCATGTTCTCATTTCATTTTAAGCTGTAGGGGAGACTCAACTAAAAATGGTTCACTTCTGTTCTTCCAATACAAATTGCTGTTGTATTGTATTATTGTAAGAGAGATCACTGTACCTTGTTCAGACAAACCCCTGAAGTACTGGGTAGTTAATAAACTGAGATTTCAAGCTCTGTCTAAAATGGCCTAAAATGATCTTTCTGCCCCATGCAGTAGTGCTGAAAATGAGACTATTCAGCTTAGCATCAAACGACATTACTGATAGCAGAAACAGACGTATAGCTGAACATACAGAGATGCTTCTGTTCCTTAAAAAGAACTTGCTACTAAGTTTTCAAAAATTATTATAATTGCTAGATTGCCTGTTATACTGCTAGTTCTTCTCTTGCACAACTATGCTCAAAGCATACTGTACTCTGAGGAACATCCTTAGCTTATATAATTGCAGGAAGAGTGTTCATAGAAAAAATTAAGTTAAATCCTATGAACACACATCTTACAATAATAGGACTAGATTTAGATTACATTTGATATGTAAGCTTTACCAATGCTCTGTTCACATTTCCAACTCAATAGACTTTAATAGAGTTGCACATGCAATGAGCATTGGTAAAGCTTACCAGTCAAATGTAAGATAGCCCATAGTGTTGTTCCCCATGTTTAAACAGTGCACTGGAATAGTTTTTTACTGCATTGCACTTTTGGTTGGTTGTGATATTACATTTGTTATTTAATTTATAACATATATAAATGCGTTCTGTGAAATTTCTTCGAGTTTTTAGAACTTTGTGACAACAAGCAAATAAAACTTTTATTATTTCATAATATCTTTTGAGTTACAGTTCTTCATAATTATAAAGAACCTATCTTAAATCATTAGTGTGTATTGTTCTTGGGACACTGTCACATGACATTAAAAAAGTATCGGTAATTGGTATCGGCGAGTATTTTAAAAAAAGTATCGGTACTTGTACTCGGTCTTAAAAAAATTGTATCGGTGCAACACTAATTTGAACCCTTTACCTGATGATAAAACTGATTTAATGTAAAACGTAGCTTAACTTACTTGATAATCTAACCGGGGTAATGATTATACCAACCGGAAGTACCAAACAAACACATGTGGGCTAAGCTATTACTAAAACGCTCAATTGTTGTTATGGGAGGGACACTGTTTTCAGTATTTTTGTAAATAACGTATCACCAGCATATATATATATGAAGATTCAGTGACTCTTTATACGCCAAGTCTATTGGTGGTAACCGTTTATATTACTCTTTACTTGTAATTGAAACATAGGCTTATTACTATCTTAAACGCTTATGTGCCAAGCCGGTACAGAAAAAAGGCAAGCGTCTCTCTGAACAGAAATATTGTATATATATGAGACGATATAATACTATCAGTCTCTTTACATTCAGTACGCTCATATTATAAGCAAGTAGAGACACGCAGCTGCAGACGCTATGGTACAGAGTTACATAATTGTAACCGCTACAGAAATACATATATTAACATTACCATATTACCATATGATATTTATTACGCTCACCACGTGAGCAAGCATAGAAACACAGCCTAAAGGGATGTTAGTAATAATTATATTGTTATAGGTATTTACACCAGGTTATAATACCCCTAGCGGTTTCTAAACCGGAGTTAAAGGGATACATACAGATTATTTATTGTCCTTTAACAATAACCATTGTACCATATGATGTAACCATTCCTAACAGGAATACAAACATAAACCATTTAGATAAGAGCCATATTGATCACAGTACGAATGTTATGCAATAATACCTCCTTTGTTTGGGGGAATCATTTTAATATATATTAAAGAACTTCATATATCAATTCAGGAGCTGACACTGATATAATCTGATATTACCAGCATTAAAACAATATATCATTGGCAGACTATCTCTGATGATATCAGCACTGAGAGCTTGTTATAACTACCATTAAGGTGATACAAATTTATATTGATATTGGACCCATGTTACTAAAAACAATATAATAATATCTCTGGTGGAATCCAGTGATAGCGGTCATATTAGTATATTTCTGGGGCAATACTTAAAGTGATACACACCTTTACTTAAATAAACCTTTATGATATATCAATAATTTTGTGTCACTTAAAATAAACCTTTTAATACGCATAGGGTTAAACACAAGGTCACAACCCATATAATGGGAACCTAGATCATCGGTGGACTCTAATACTTAACCTAACAATAAGGAAATATTCGAATGATATAGCTTCACACTACAGGGAGTGCAGAATTATTAGGCAAATGAGTATTTTGACCACATCATCCTCTTTATGCATGTTGTCTTACTCCAAGCTGTATAGGCTCGAAAGCCTACTACCAATTAAGCATATTAGGTGATGTGCATCTCTGTAATGAGAAGGGGTGTGGTCTAATGACATCAACACCCTATATCAGGTGTGCATAATTATTAGGCAACTTCCTTTCCTTTGGCAAAATGGGTCAAAAGAAGGACTTGACAGGCTCAGAAAAGTCAAAAATAGTGAGATATCTTGCAGAGGGATGCAGCACTCTTAAAATTGCAAAGCTTCTGAAGCGTGATCATCGAACAATCAAGCGTTTCATTCAAAATAGTCAACAGGGTCGCAAGAAGCGTGTGGAAAAACCAAGGAGCAAAATAACTGCCCATGAACTGAGAAAAGTCAAGCGTGCAGCTGCCAAGATGCCACTTGCCACCAGTTTGGCCATATTTCAGAGCTGCAACATCACTGGAGTGCCCAAAAGCACAAGGTGTGCAATACTCAGAGACATGGCCAAGGTAGGAAAGGCTGAAAGACGACCACCACTGAACAAGACACACAAGCTGAAACGTCAAGACTGGGCCAAGAAATGTCTCAAGACTGATTTTTCTAAGGTTTTATGGACTGATGAAATGAAAGTGAGTCTTGATGGGCCAGATGGATGGGCCCGTGGCTGGATTGGTAAAGGGCAGAGAGCTCCAGTCCGACTCAGACGCCAGCAAGGTGGAGGTGGAGTACTGGTTTGGGCTGGTATCATCAAAGATGAGCTTGTGGGGCCTTTTCGGGTTGAGGATGGAGTCAAGCTCAACTCCCAGTCCTACTGCCAGTTTCTGGAAGACACCTTCTTCAAGCAGTGGTACAGGAAGAAGTCTGCATCCTTCAAGAAAAACATGATTTTCATGCAGGACAATGCTCCATCACACGCGTCCAAGTACTCCACAGCGTGGCTGGCAAGAAAGGGTATAAAAGAAGAAAATCTAATGACATGGCCTCCTTGTTCACCTGATCTGAACCCCATTGAGAACCTGTGGTCCATCATCAAATGTGAGATTTACAAGGAGGGAAAACAGTACACCTCTCTGAACAGTGTCTGGGAGGCTGTGGTTGCTGCTGCACGCAATGTTGATGGTGAACAGATCAAAACACTGACAGAATCCATGGATGGCAGGCTTTTGAGTGTCCTTGCAAAGAAAGGTGGCTATATTGGTCACTGATTTGTTTTTGTTTTGTTTTTAAATGTCAGAAATGTATATTTGTGAATGTTGAGATGTTATATTGGTTTCACTGGTAAAAATAAATATTTGAAATGGGTATATATTTGTTTTTTGTTAAGTTGCCTAATAATTATGCACAGTAATAGTCACCTGCACACACAGATATCCCCCTAAAATAGCTATAACTAAAAACAAACTAAAAACTACTTCCAAAACTATTCAGCTTTGATATTAATGAGTTTTTTGGGTTCATTGAGAACATGGTTGTTGTTCAATAATAAAATTAATCCTCAAAAATACAACTTGCCTAATAATTCTGCACTCCCTGTATTATGTCATTTATTTATACCCATCCATTATGGGATAACATTATGATACATGTACTGACTAATTAACCATCTCACAGTGGTGACTTGAGTTTTTACCATTTCACTGATCTGATAATTTGGAATTATAGTCAGTTTATATAATTATTTAGTGATCCACCAGAACCCTTTTGCACCCAGTATACCTGGAATTATCAATTTAGTGCTTTGACTACAAAGTTACGTTCACTCTCTAACCTGAGCAGTAGTACAAGCCAGAATTATAACAGTGTGGTTCACCCCATTACAACCAGTCTAGGTACTGGTAATTTCCCATTATTTTAGTTTTAAATTCCCTGATTTTAAATATGTTCTAATAAAGTTTAATTTTTTATTGTGTGTGACTTTCTTCACTACTCACATACCTTTAGGGTTCTATTTGAGTGCTTATAGAGTATCTTTTTGTTTAGTTCCTTTACTAACAATTCTTTGCATGAGTTTTTTGATACTTAGCACCTATACTACAATACTACTAGTTATCAGCCAAGGCCGTTTAACTCTAATCTGAACAGTTACGAAACCTACTGTAATATATCATAAGTAAGTCGTGCCATCATCTTTTAACTCTAAATTTGAAGCGTTTTTTCCCTATTGCAGGGGCGGTCCTGCCAGGCACTCCATGTGACCGGGTGTGCCTATCTCTCTCTCTCTGTTGATCTGTGGCGCAGGAGACGTAACGGTTTCACTAGTCCGGGTCCTAGGAGGTGGTGAGCGCCCTGGCTGTGCCTTTTTGTAAATTAAGTTAATCTGAACAAAAGCACAAGCTATGGAGTGCTCTCCCTCTTTAACAAAGTCTCATTCCTGTGTTTATTGTGAGGAGGTTCTGGTAGAACAACCTGCTTAAAGGGACAGTATACACTAATTTTCATATAACTGCATGTAATAGACACTACTATAAAGAATAAGATGCACAGATACTGATATAAAAATCCAGTATAAAACTGTTTAAAAACTTACTTAGAAGCTGTCAGTTTGGCTCTGTTGAAAAGGTAGCTGTAAAGCCCACTGCAAGTGGCAAATAAGACACTCCCCCCTCCCCCTTCTTTTGCATATGAAAAGACCATTTACACAAACAGGAGCAAGCTGGTGAAGGTAGCTAACAGTATTCACATAAAACTTTGGGCCTTGGTTAGGAGTCTGAAAATCAGAGCAATGTTATTTAAGAATAAGCAAAACTATACATTTATTTAAAAAAAAAAACCTTTATGGGCTATATAAATAGATCATCTACAAAACATTTATGCAAAGAAAAAATGAGTGTATAATGTCCCTTTAACTATGTTCCACATGCCTTGATAAACGGATGTCTAGTACTACTGAGCCGTCCACCAGACTTTGCTGGACCAACTGGAATTGGCAGTTTCGAAAGTGTATCATGGTGGCCCGGCCCAGGGTTTGTCTACGCCGATGGAAGATCCAGAGGCTCTATACGATAATGAGGCCCACTTCGACTCTTTGGAGGAGTCCCCTTCTGGGTCGGAGTCTGTGTCATCTAAACCGCTGACTGCAGAGGAGCCTGGTTATAGGTTTAGGATGGAGAATTTGCGCTTTCTGCTGCGGCAGGTGTTTGCTACTCTGGAGGTTCCGGAACCTAAGATCCCGGAGGAACCTGCGATTCCTAAACTTGACAAGGTGTACGAAGACAGGGTAGTACCTCAGACTTTCCCGGTTCCTGTTAAGATGGCAAATATTATTAAGAATGAATGGGAGAGATTAGGTTCGTCCTTTTCCCCTTCTTCTTTTAAAAAACTGTTCCCTATTCCGGACTCGCAGCTTGAGCTGTGGGGGACCATCCCTAAGGTGGATGGGGCTATCTCTACGCTCGCAAAGAGGACTACTAATAACCTCAAGGATAGTTCGTCGTTTAAAGAGCCCATGGATAAAAAGCTGGAAAACATGTTGAGAAAGATGTTTCAGGACACAGGGTTTGTTTTTCAGTCATCTGCGGCCATTGCGGCGGTCGCTGGAGCTGCGACATATTAGTGTGAATCCCTGTGTGAATTGGTCGAGGGGGAGACCTCCATTGACGAGATACAGGAAAAGATTAGGCGCTGAAGGTCGCCAATTCTTTCATCTGTGATGCCAATATGCAAATTATTCGCCTGAATGCTAAGATGTCAAGTTTTTCTGTTTTAGCACGCAGGGCTCTGTGGCTAAAATCTTGGTCTGCGGACATGACCTCTAAATTGAGGCTGTTGTCCCTGCCTTTTCAAATGAAGGTCCATGATTGGAATCGATCATATCCACGGTTACGGGAGGCAAGGAAGCTTTCCTACCGCTCAATCTTGGAACAATTTTAAGCAGAGCAAAAAGCCTGCTGAGACGAAATTGGCATGAAGGGGCGGCCCCCGACCGGTCTCCGGATCACGTAGGGGGCAGATTATCTCTATTCTCAGACGCATGGTTGAAGGATGTTCAGGATCCTTCGGTTCTAGAAGTTGTCACCCATGGTTACAGGATAGGGCTCAGATCCCATCCGCCCGAGGGCAGATTCCTCCTGTCAAACCTGTCTTCAAGGCCCGAGAAGAGAGAGGCCTTTCTAGAGTGTGAGAGATCTCACCTCTCTCGGGGTTATCGTACCAGTAGCCCTAGCAGAAAGGGGTCTAGGGTACTATTCCAACCTTTTTGTGGTTAAAAAGAAGGAGGGCACGTTCCGCCCAATTCTGGACCTAAAGTGTTTTAACAAGTTTCTGAGTGTTCCATCGTTCAAAATGGAAACGATCAGATCTATTCTGCCCCTAGTTCAAGAGGGACAGTTCATGACAACTGTAGACTTGAAGGACGCTTACCTTCATGTGCCAATTCACAGGGACCACTTCAGGTTCCTAGAATTTGCATTTCTAGACCAACACTTCCAGTTTGTGGCCCTTCCTTTTGGTATGGCGACGGCCCTAAGAGTCTTCACAAAGGTTCTGGGGGTGCTGCTTGCAGAGGCCAGATCCAGGGGCATTGTGGTGGCACCTTATCTTGACGACATCCTAGTTCAGGTGCCGTCGCTCAGCCTTGAAGAGGATCATTCGTGGGCTCTTCTTTTGCTCCAATCTCATGGTTGGAAGATCAACTCAGGAAAGAGTTCCCTGGTTCCCAGCAACAGGGTGGAGTTCCTGAACACTCTATGTCCATGAAGATATTTCTCACAGATCAGCAACGCAGGAAGCTTGCATCCACCTGTCTTGCCCTTCAGTCCTCCACAAGCCCGTCGGTGGCTCAATGTATGGAGGTGATAGATCTCATGGTTTCAAGCATTGATGTCATCCCATTCGCCAATTCCATCTCAGACCTCTTCAATTGTGCATAATGAGACAGTGGAACGGCGATCATTCAGATCTATCACAGCTGATATCCCCATGGATGCTCGGACTCGGAACTCCCTCTCTTGGTGGATTCGTCTGGGGGCAACTGTCCATGGGGACATCCTTCTTGAGACCGTCCTGGGAGATTGTGACCACGGACGTCAGTCTGACAGAATGGGGAGCTGTTTGGGGTGCCAGGATGGCACAAGGAAAGTGGTCCAGGGAGGAGTCTCTCCTTCTGATCAACATCCTGGAACTACGAGCAATTTACAATGCTCTGAAGGCATGGCCTTCTCTGGTGTCGGTCAGTTTCATCAGATTCCAGACCGACAACATTACCTTGTGGCTTACATCAACCATCAGGGGGGTACGGGGAGCTTCCTCACAATGAGGGAGGTGTCTCGGATTCTGGAGTGGGCGAAGTCCCACGACTGCTCGCTCTCTGCGATTCACATTCCAGTTGTGGACAACTGGTAAGCGGACTTTCTCAGCAAACAATCCTTCCATCTGGGGGAATGGTCTCTCCACCCCGAGGTGTTTGCAGAGATTTGTGTCAGATGGGGAATGCCGGAGATAGATCTCATGGTGTCCAGACTCAATTGCAAGCTACCTCAATACGGGTCGAGGTCCAGGGATCCCCAGGCAGAGCTAATAGATGCCTTAGTGGTTCTTTGGGGATTTAGCCTAGCTTACATTTTTTCCACCGTTACCACTTCTACCTCGTATAGTGGCATGCATCAAATAGGAGCGGGCCTCGGCCATTCTGATTGCTCCTTCGTGGCCGCGGAGGACATGGTTTGTGGATCTGGTGGGGATGTCATCTTCTCCGCCGTGGAGGTTAACCTGTCGCAGAGATCTGCTGACACATTGCCCCTTTCAACATCGAAATCGAGATTCTCCGAGGCTGACTGCGTGGAGATTGAACGCCTAGTGTTACGGTACCAACAGGATACCAAGGGTTAATACCAGATGAACAATGTCCTGCATAGGGAATCAGCAATTCACAACCCCAACCAGTTTTCCCCACAAACATGAGACCAGGCTCCACATCAGGTTTAAAACAGACTGTGTTTATTAAAGGCTGAATGCCTAGTATTTATACAGGTTTTGACCCCCCCAGATGGGGGTTGAAAGAATGTTGTACATTAGATAAAAGGGAAAAGCGCCCTTTTGACATGATACAATAGAATTATATTGCTTAAATACTTTACTTAGGCAGATAACAACTTAAACACATTTGGCTTGTCTTATCACCTAGCGTCTGCTCTCTGAGGGTGATTAAACAATGGAATGCTTAGCACTAATTAGATTATAGCTGGAGCCAGCAACTTGTATTTAGAAATATAGTTTCTCAAAGCTGAACAGAGTTAACCCTTCCAGTACTGACAGAAGGGTCTGTCACATAGCTCCCCCCTTGTGGAACACTCCGGCAGACCCGGCTTGACCCTTTGGCGGGTCAACCTGGGGATGACCGGACTAGGAGGTGGTAGGCATGTCAGTTTGCTGGGACAATCCATCTGTATTCCCGTTATGAGAGAGAATTCCTGTCCATACAAACAAGGGTTCAACTTCCTCAGTGCCCAGACTAGGGCTAAACAGTTCTTCAAAATCCCATCAGCTTCTTTACGAGTTTTCTGTACCTGCTCTTTATAGGTATCCACAATCCCTTCATACTGACATAGGGTGCCCTTGAGTTGCTGCACCTCACTATGAGCCAGCGTCAGCTTCTCCTCAAGTGTCGCTAAGTTTGTCTTTAATGTTTCATGTCCCACTCTCAAGCTGGTGTTTTCTGCAGTCTGTCAGTGCAGCTTGTCTAGCAGAGATTCACGTTCTAAACGTGCTTTTTCCCATGCGCTCCTCTTCTCCTTCATCAGCGCATTGTAACGGGACTTCCACGTATCAATAGCGGATAGAGATTTACTGAGCTCAGCGTCCTGGGGCTTAGCAGCAGGGGGGTTAGTCTCTGCTGCACGGATCTGAGCACGGGTAGTCACAGGGTTAACATCAGCGGGACCCATGGGAGCATAGGCAGAAACAAGGGGAGCCAAGTTATTTCCAAGGAGAACATCAGCGGGTAAATCCTTCTTGACCCCCACATTCACAGGTCTAGCGCCCACTCCCCAATCCAAATGTACCCTGGCAACAGGTAGGCTGAACACATCGCCCCCTGCTACCCTCACAGCCACAGTGTCTCCAGTGTACTGTTTCTCAGACACCAAGTTCTTTTGAAGCAAGGTCATGGTAGCACCAGTATCCCGTAGACCACTGACCTTCTTCCCATTCACTTTAACCAGTTGCCGGTTATTCCGGTGGGCAGCTTGCACAAGGTCTGCCTCATGTAGGATGCTCCAGCATTCTTGCACCTCTACGTAGCGGGCCGCAGGCTGAGAGTTACGTGGGATTCCGCCGGCGGGTCTTCTCCAGGACTGTGCTTGGTTCGCTGCATTTAGGGGACACTCTGGTCTTTTGTGCCCTAGTTGCTTACATCCAAAGCACCAAATAGGCTGTGAGTAGCCCCGTGAATTGAACCGGGCTCTCTGAGGGTAGTTCGTGGCCGGAGGCCGTGTGGTATAGCGGTGCGCCGGGGGTTGGTAACTGGCAGCTGCTGGGGTGACTGGGGGTCTGTACTCCACTCTAGCAGGGGGCTTAGTGGTAGCAGTGTCCAGTTTGCAGGCATCCATATACTCATCTGCCAGGCGAGCAGCTTCATGCAGGGTGGAGGGTTTATGGTCCCGAACCCACTCTCTAACTCCTGCGGATAATTTGTCAAAGCAATGTTCCAACAGGAATAGCTGCAGCACCTCTTCCCCAGATACGGCTTGGCACCCCTCTATCCAGTGAGCTGCTGTGCGGTGCACCTTACATGCCCACTCAACGTAGGAATCACCAGCTAATTTAACAGTGTCTCTGAACCGCCTCCGGTATGCCTCCGGTGTAACCGCATACCTGGAGAGCAGAGCCTCTTTTACAGTATTATAATCCCCGACTTCCTCATCTGGAATGGCCCGAAAAGCCTCACTGGCCCGGCCGGATAATTTTCCGGATAATATCGTGACCCAGTCCTCTGCGGGTACCTTGTGTAGTGCACATTGCCTCTCAAAATCCGCAAGGAACCCATCAATCTCTCCTTCTATTTCCAGGAAGTTTTTAAAAGCTGCAAAATTTACTTTTCTCTTTTCCACTTGGGCTGCTGCAGCGCTGCTTTGGCGAAGTAGGTTGGCCTCCACAGCTGCTATGACCCGGTCGATAATTTCCGCAGATGGGTTGGGGCCATAATATGCCAGTCTTATTTTAACCGCCCGATCAAAGCTTGCTTCTTCAGGGGTTCTGTCTGATATGCTGGGCCCATTGGTTCCTTCTGTCCCTGGTACTCTTTCCATCTTATTCAGTATTGTAATAATCCCCCTCTTCCTGAGGTTACTGGCTTGTGTAGTTGCTCTTCTGGGCGATAAGGTTCATTCCGTCGCTTGCCACCAATTGTTACGGTACCAACAGGATACCAAGGGTTAATACCAGATGAACAATGTCCTGCATAGGGAATCAGCAATTCACAACCCCAACCAGTTTTCCCCACAAACATGAGACCAGGCTCCACATCAGGTTTAAAACAGACTGTGTTTATTAAAGGCTGAATGCCTAGTATTTATACAGGTTTTGACCCCCCCAGATGGGGGTTGAAAGAATGTTGTAAATTAGATAAAAGGGAAAAGCGCCCTTTTGACATGATACAATAGAATTATATTACTTAAATACTTTGCTTAGGCAGATAACAACTTAAACACATTTGGCTTGTCTTATCACCTAGCGTCTGCTCTCTGAGGGTGATTAAACAATGGAATGCTTAGCACTAATTAGATTATAGCTGGAGCCAGCAACTTGTATTTAGAAATATAGTTTCTCAAAGCTGAACAGAGTTAACCCTTCCAGTACTGACAGAATGGTCTGTCACACCTAGTCTTAGCCAAGAGAGGATTTTCTGAAAGTGTGATTGATACTCTAATTCATGTAAGGACGCCAGTCACTCGTCGCATCTACCATAAGGTGTGGAGAACTTACTTGTCCTGGTGTGAGAAGCATGGGTATCCTAGGCATAAGGTAAAGTTATCCAGGATTCTGTCCTTTCTCCAAGATGGTTTGGAGAAGGGTCTTGCCGCTAGTTCCTTATAGGGACAGATTTCGGCATTATCAGTCTTGTTGCATAGGAGAGTCGCTAAGCTCCCTGACATCCAATCTTTTGTTCAGGCTCTGTCTAGAATTAGGCCTGTCTTTAGACAGTCGGCTCCACCTTGGAGCTTAAACTTAGTCCTTAAGGTTTTGCAGAGGGTTCCGTTTGAACCTATGCATTCCATAGACATTAAAATTCTGTCCTGGAAGGTTCTTTTCCTGTTGGCTATTGCATCGACACGCAGATTATCTGGTGTTTCATGCAGATAAGGCTGTACTTCGCACTGGGTTGGGGTTTCTCCCCAAGGTGGTGTATAACCGTAACGTCAATCAGGAAATAGTTGTTCCTTCTTTGTGTCCTAATCCTTCTTCTTCAAAAGAGAGGTTACTTCATAACCTGGATGTGGTTCGTGCCTTGAAGTTTTATCTTCATCTCTCTTTGTGGTGTATTCTGGGAAGCACAAGGGGCAAAGAAAGGGCCTCTGCTACTTCTTTGTCTTTTTGGTTGAGGAGTTTGATTCGCCTGGCTTATGAGACAGCGGGACATAAGCCTCCTCAGAGGATCACAGCTCATTCAACTAGAGCTGTGGCTTCATTTTGGGCCTTCAAGAATAAGGCCTCTATGGAGCAGATTTTTAAGGCGGCTACCTGGTCCTCCTTACACACTTTAACAAAGTTTTACTAATTTGACGTTTTTGCTTCTGCAGGAGCTGTTTTTGGGAAAAAGGTTTTGCAGGCTGCCCTCTGATTAGGGTCCATCTTTTTACCCTCCTGCTTTCATTCAGTGTCCTCTAGAGCTTGGGTATATGTTCCCAAGAGTAATGAATTAACTCTCCTCCCTTTTAGATGGAAAACATAAATTATGCTTACCTGATAATTTCATTTCCATGGAGGGGAGGAGAGTTCACGGCTCCCGTCCGTATCTCCGATGGGCGGACCTAAATTTAATCATCTTCTGGCACCATTTATACCCTGATATTTTTCCTAATGTGACTGGTTCCCTCGGCAGAATGACTGGGGGATGAGGGAAGTGGGGGATGTCAGTATATGGCTGGGTTATAACACAATATATTTAATAATTATTCTTTAAAATATAGCCTCAATAAAAATGCATATACCAAGACAATAAAATTTATATAAAATTCCTAAGTTCTTTTTATTAGTTAATATCTATAAACACATTGACATATATTTGTAGGAACCAGAATATGAGTCAAACTATACAGTGTTTAAATTATTATAATATGCTATTCTCTTTACAAAGCAAACCAAATTGTAACTTTATAACTAGCCTTATTCACAATTGAATTTCATTTAATTAACAAAATCGGCTAGATTTAGAGTTTTGTCGGTAAAGACCCGCGTAGCTAATGCTGCTTTTTTTTCCAGCGCACCCTTAAGACAACGCTGGTATTGAGAGTTCTCTGAAGGGCTGCGTTAGGCTCCAAAAAGGGAGCGTTGAGCCGAATTTACCGCCACTTCAACCCTTAATACCAGCTTTGCTTACGGTAGAGGCTAGCTGGAAAAACGTGCTCGTGGACGATTCCCCCATAGGAAACAATGGGGCAGTTTGGGCTGAAAAAAAACCTAACACCTGCAAAAAAGCAGTGTTAACCTCCTAACGCAGCCCCATTGTTTTTTATGGGGAAACAGTTTCTAAGTCTGCACCTAACACCCTAACATGAACCCCGAGTCTAAACACCCCTAACCTTACACTTATTAACCCCTAATCTGCCGCCCCCGACATCGCTGACACCTGCATTACACAATTAACCCCTAATCTGCCGCTCCGGACACCGCCGCCACCTACATTATACCTAAGAACCCCTAATCTGCTGCCCTAATATCGCCGACACCTATATTATATTTATTAACCCCTAATCTGCACCCAACGTCGCCGCTACCTTACCTACCTTTATTAACCTATAATCTGCCGACCGGACCTCACCGCCACTATAATAAATGTATTAACCCCTAAACCGCCGCACTCCCGTCTAGCAAGCCCTATAATAAATAGTATTAACCCCTAATATGCCCTCCCTAACATCGCCGCCACCTAACTTCAGCCAATCAGATTCAAGTTCAATCCGATTGGCTGATCCAATCAGCCAATCAGATTTAGCTTGCATTCTATTGGCTGTTCCGATCAGCCAAGAGAATGCGAGCTCAATCTGATTGGCTGATTCAATCAGCCAATCAGATTTTTCCTACCTTAATTCCGATTGGCTGATAGAATCCTATCAGCCAATCAGAATTTGAAGGACGCCATCTTGGATGACGTCACTTAAAGGAACCTTCATTCGTCGTCTAGTCATCGTGCATGAAGGATGTTCCGCGCTGGAGGTCTTGAAGATGGAGCCGCTCCTCGTCGGATGGATGAAGATAGAAGATGCCGCTTGGATGAAGATGTCTGCCGGTCCGGATGTCCTCCTGCCCGGATAGGATGAAGACTTCTGCCGGTCTGGATGGCCTCTTCTGGTCCATCGGATGAAGACTTCAGCCCGGTTGGGTGAAGACGACTCAAGGTAGGGAGATATTCAGGGGGGTACTGTTAGGTTTATTTAAGGGGGGTTTGGGTTAGAGTAGGGGTATGTGGGTGGTGGGTTGTAATGTTGGGGGGTGGTATTGTGTGTTTTTTTACAGGCAAAAGAGCTGATTACTTTGGGGCATGCCCCGCAAAAAGCCCTTTTAAGGGCTGGTAATAGAGCTGTTAACTTTTGTAATTTAGATTAGGGTAGGGAAATTTTTTTATTTTGGGGGGCTTTGTTATTTTATTAGGGGGCTTAGAGTAGGTGTAATTAGCTTAAAATTATTGTAATCTTTTTTTATTTTTTGTAATTTAGTGTTTGTTTTTTTTGTAATTTAGTTTAGTTTATTTAATTGTAGGTAATTTATTTAATTAATTTATTGATAGTGTAGTCTTAGGTTTAATTTGTAACTTAGGTTAGGATTTATTTTACAGGCAATTGTGTAATTATTTTAAGTAGGTAGCTATTAAATAGTAAATAACTATTTAATAGCTATTGTACCTAGTTAAAATAAATACAAAGTTGCCTGTAAAATAAATATAAATCCTAAAATAGCTACAATATAATTATTCGTTATATTGTAGCTATATTAGGGTTTATTTTACAGGTAAGTATTTAGTTTTAAATAGGAATACTTTAGTTAATAAGAGTTAATTTATTTCGTTAGATTAAAATTATATTTAACTTAGGGGGGTGTTAGGGTTAGGGTTAGACTTAGCTTTAGGGTTTAATACATTTATTAGAATAGCGGCGAGGTACGGTCGGCAGATTAGGGGTTAATACTTGAAGTTAGGTGGCGGCGATGTTAGGGAGGGCATATTAGGGGTTAATACTATTTATTATAGGGTTTGCGAGACGGGAGTGTGGCGGTTTAGGGGTTAATACATTTTTTAGAGTAGCAGCAAGGTCCGGTTGGCAGATTAGGGGTTAATAAGTGTATGTAGGTAGCGGTGACGTTGGGGGGGCAGATTAGGGGTTAATAAATATGTAGGTGTCGGCGATGTTAGGGGCAGCAGATTAGGGGTTCATAGGGATAATGTAGGTGGCGGCGGTGTGCAGTCGGCAGATTAGGGGTTAAAAATTTTTATTAGAGTGGCGGCGATGTGGGGGGACCTCGGTTTAGGGGTACATAGGTAGTTTATGGGTGTTAGTGTACTTTAGAGCACAGTAGTTAAGAGCTTTATAAACCGGTGTTAACCCAGAAAGCTCTTAACTACTGACTTTTTTCTGCGGCTGGAGTCTTGTCAGTAGAGGGTCTACCGCTCACTTCAGCCAAGACTCTAAATACCAGCGTTAGGAAGATCCCATTGAAAATATAGGATACGCAATTGGCGTAAAGGGATCTGCGGTATGGAAAAGTCGCGGCTTGAAAGTGAGCGTTAGACCCTTTCCTGGCTGACTCTAAATACCAGCGGGCGGCCAAAAGCAGCGTTAGGAGCCCTTAACGCTGCTTTTGACGGCTAACGCCAAACTCTAAATCTAGCCGAATGAGATTTCAAGATATTAGCTACTAACATTCAAGCAATACAATCAGCTATGTAGCCACAATTGATTCTAATACAATTCTAATTTAAAACATCAAAATAGTATCTATTATTTGTGCCAAAACCAATTGTCCTTTGCTAATTTATCTAAGTCAAAATAAATTCTTACGGCTAGATTTGGAGTTTTGTCGGTAACGACCCGAAAAACTAACGTCGGCTTTTTTCTGGCCGCACCATAAAAATAACTCTGGTATTGAGAGTCCACATAAAGGCTGCGTTAGGCTCCAAAAAAGGAGCGTAGAGCATTTTTAACGCAGCTTCAACTCAATACCAGAGTTGCTTACGCAAGCGGCCAGCCTCAAAAACGTGCTCGTGCACGATTCCCCCATAGGAAACAATGGGGCTGTTTGAGCTGAAAAAAAACCTAACACCTGCAAAAAAGCCGTGTTCAGCTCTTAACGCAGCCCCATTGTTTGCTATGGGGAAACACTTCCTACGTCTGCACCTAACACTCTAACATGTACCCCGAGTCTAAAAACCCTTAACCTTACACTTATTAACCCCTAATCTGCCGCCCCCGCTATCGCTGACACCTGCATTTTATTTTTAACCCCTAATCTGCCGCTCCGTAAACCGCCGATACTTACATTATCCCTATGTACCCCTAATCTGCTGCCCATAACACCGCCGACCCCTATATTATATTTATTAACCCCTAATCTGCCCCCCTCAATGTCGCCTCCACCTGCCTACACTTATTAACCCCTAATCTGCCGAGCGGACCGCACCGCTATTATAATAAAGTTATTAACCCCTAATCCGCCTCACTAACCCTATAATAAATAGTATTAACCCCTAATCTACCCTCCCTAACATCGCCGACACCTAACTTCAATTATTAACCCCTAATCTGCCGACCGGAGCTCACCGCTATTCTAATAAATGGATTAACCCCTAAAGCTAAGTCTAACCCTAACACTAACACCCCCCTAAATTAAATATAATTTTAATCTAACAAAATTAATTAACTCTTATTAAATAAATTATTCCTATTTAAAGCTAAATACTTACCTGTAAAATAAACCCTAATATAGCTACAATATTAATTATAATTACATTGTAGCTATTTTAGGATTAATATTTATTTTACAGGCAACTTTGTAATTATTTTAACCAGGTACAATAGCTATTAAATAGTTAAGAACTATTTAATAGCTAAAATAGTTAAAATAATTACAAAATTACCTGTAAAATAAATCCTAACCTAAGTTACAATTAAACCTAACACTACACTATCAATAAATTAATTAAATAAACTACCTACAATTACCTACAATTAACCTAACACTACACTATCAATAAATTAATTAAATACAATTCCTACAAATAAATACAATTAAATAAACTAGCTAAAGTACAAAAAATAAAAAAGAACTAAGTTACAACAAATAAAAAAATATTTACAAACATAAGAAAAATATTACAACAATTTTAAACTAATTACACCTACTCTAAGCCCCCTAATAAAACAACAAAGCCCCCCAAAATAAAAAATGCCCTACCCTATTCTAAATTACTAAAGTTAAAAGCTCTTTTACCTTACCAGCCCTGAACAGGGCCCTTTGCGGGGCATGCCCCAAGAAGTTCAGCTCTTTTGCTTGTAAAAAAAAAACATACAATACCCCCCCAACATTACAACCCACCACCCACATACCCCTAATCTAATCCAAACCCCCCTTAAATAAACCTAACACTAAGCCCCTGAAGATCATCCTACCTTGTCTTCACCTCACCAGGTATCACCGATCCGTCCTGGCTCCAAAATCTTCATCCAACCCAAGCGGGGGTTGGCGATCCATCATCTGGTGGCTGAAGAGGTCCAGAAGAGGCTCCAAAGTCTTCATCCTATCCGGGAAGAAGAGGCGATCCGGACCGGCAACCATCTTGATCCAAGCGGCATCTTCTATCTTCATCCGATGACGACCGGCTCCATCTTGAAGACCTCCACCGCGGACCCATCTTCTTCCGGCGACGTCCAACTGAAGAATGACGGTTCCTTTAAGGGACGTCATCCAAGATGGTGTCCCTCGAATTCCGATTGGCTGATAGGATTCTATCAGCCAATCGGAATTAAGGTAGGAATATTCTGATTGGCTGATGGAATCAGCCAATCAGAATCAAGTTCAATCCGATTGGCTGATCCAATCAGCCAATCAGATTGAGCTCGCATTCTATTGGCTGTTCCGATCAGCCAATAAAATGTGAGCTCAATCTGATTGGCTGATTGGATCAGCCAATCGGATTGAACTTAATTCTGATTGGCTGATTCCATCAGCCAATCAGAATATTCCTACCTTAATTCCGATTGGCTGATAGAATCCTATCAGCCAATCGGAATTTGAGGGATGCCATCTTGGATGACGTCCCTTAAAGGAACCGTCATTCTTCAGTTGGACGTCGCCGGAAGAAGATGGGTCCGCGGTGGAGGTCTTCAAGATGGAGCCGGTCGTCATTTGATGAAGATAGAAGATGCCGCTTGGATCAAGATGGTTGCCGGTCCGGATCGCCTCTTCTTCCCGGATAGGATGAAGACTTTGGAGCCTCTTCTGGACCTCTTCAGCCACCGGATGATGGATCGCCAACCCCCGCTTGGGTTGGATGAAGATTTTGGAGCCAGGATGGATCGGTGAACCTGGTATGGTGAAGACAAGGTAGGATGATCTTCAGGGGCTTAGTGTTAGGTTTATTTAAGGGGGGTTTGGGTTAGATTAGGGGTATGTGGGTGGTGGGTTGTAATGTAGGGGGGGGTATTGTATGTTTTTTTTTACAGGCAAAAGAGCTGATCTTCTTGGGGCATGCCCCGCAAAGGGCCCTGTTCAGGGCTGGTAAGGTAAAAGAGCTTTTAACTTTAGTAATTTAGAATAGGGTAGGGTATTTTTTATTTTGGGGGGCTTTGTTGTTTTATTAGGGGGCTTAGAGTAGGTGTAATTAGTTTAAAATTGTTGTAATATTTTTCTTATGTTTGTAAATATTTTTTTATTTTTTGTAACTTAGTTCTTTTTTATTTTTTGTACTTTAGCTAGTTTATTTAATTGTATTTATTTGTAGGAATTGTATTTAATTAATTTATTGATAGTGTAGTGTTAGGTTAATTGTAGGTAATTGTAGGTAGTTTATTTAATTAATTTATTGATAGTGTAGTGTTAGGTTTAATTGTAACTTAGGTTAGTATTTATTTTACAGGTAATTTTGTAATTATATTAACTATTTTAGCTATTAAATAGTTCTTAACTATTTAATAGCTATTGTACCTGGTTAAAATAAATACAAAGTTACCTGTAAAATAAATATTAATCCTAAAATAGCTATAATATAATTATAATTTATATTGTAGCTATATTAGGATTTATTTTACAGGTAAGTATTTATCTTTAAATAGGAATAATTTATTTAATAAGAGTTAATTAATTTCGTTAGATGGAAATTATATTTAATTTAGGGGGGTGTTAGTGTTAGGGTTAGATTTATCTTTAGGGGTTAATACATTTATTAGAGTAGCGGTGAGCTCCAGTCGGCAGATTAGGGGTTAATAATTGAAGTTAGGTGTCGGCGATGTTAGGGAGGGCAGATTAGGGGTTAATACTATTTATTATAGGGTTAGTGATGCGGATTAGGGGTTAATAACTTTATTATAGTAGTGCTCAGGTCCGCTCGGCAGATTAGGGGTTAATAAGTGTAGGCAGGTGGAGGCGACGTTGTGGGGGGCAGATTAGGGGTTAATAAATATAATATAGGGGTCGGCGGTGTTAGGGGCAGCAGATTAGGGGTACATAAGGATAACGTAGGTGGCGGCGCTTTGCGGTCGGCAGATTAGGGGTTAATAAGTGTAGGCAGATGGAGGCGACGTTGAGGGGGGCAGATTAGGGGTTAATAAATATAATACAGGGGTCGGCGGTGTTAAGGGGAGCAGATTAGGGGTACATAAGGATAACGTAGGTGGCGGTCGGCAGATTAGGGGTTAAAAAAATTTAATAGAGTGTCGGCGATGTGGGGGGACCTCGGTTTAGGGGTACATAGGTAGTTTATGGGTGTTAGTGTACTTTAGAGTACAGTAGTTAAGAGCTTTATAAACCGGCGTTAGCCCAGAAAGCTCTTAACTACTGACTTTTTTCCTGCGGCTGGAGTTTTGTCGTTAGATGTCTAACGCTCACTTCAGAAACGACTCTAAATACCGGAGTTAGAAAAATCCCATTGAAAAGATAGGATACGCAATTTACGTAAGGGGATCTGCGGTATGGAAAAGTCGCGGCTGAAAAGTGAGCGTTAGACCCTATTTTGAGTGACTCCAAATACCGGCGGTAGCCTAAAACCAGCATTAGGAGCCTCTAACGCTGGTTTTCACGGCTAACGCCAAACTCCAAATCTAGGCGCAAGTTACTTACAATTAAAACCAATTCTAAGATATATATATATATATATATATTTTGCAAAGATAAATTACTTATCATACAAAAGACAAACTTAACACTATACAGGACTATGAAACACAAGTTTAAAATACAGAGTGCCCCTTTAAATCTATTAACTACAATTTGACTATGATCTTACCAATTACCTTTGTTTAAAATATGAAAAATTAGAACAATCATACATCACCAATTTGAGCCAATTTGTAGTTCAGTCTTTTCCAAATATCTTTACATCATCTCATTTGAAGGAAAGTTATTGCATAGATCAAGGTTAGTTTTCAGTTCCTTGCTTAAATTATTGTGTCCCCAAGAGAATGGCCGCCAGTCATCAATCACTAGTGAAAGCAGATCACAAAAAAACTCCTTTGTCTTGCATTTAGCTATTCCTTATATAATCATTGATAATCTTTTTCGTTTACGCCCACGGTGCTTGTCCCTTCTCATTGGCTCATTTTGGAAATGTATGGTTGCTAGGGAAATGCATTTTTGTTAACAACCAATTGTCTTTTGGCTGTAATTCTTGCATCACAACACCGGGGGCAGCATGACAAATAACAGATTCATTTAACCATTTCTAGACAGTAAAAACATTTCTTTAAAATGTGTATTTAAAAATGCTATAATTTCTTTGTACTAATAAGTTACATGTACTGGACTATATCACATTATTCATTCGGATTATTTTAATATGAAACATCAGTATTATTTCTAATATCATATTATTATCTTGAAATTTATTTAAAAATAGCATTCAGCATCCTTGTATTTTATTGTATCTCAATAGGAATGCAATGTATTTCATATTTCTAATGCATATCTGAAGGCATTACAATACCAAATGTAGATCTGAAATAAAAATCATAGTGTTATCAATTTTTATGTTAAAATAGAAAATATCCACATGTCTGTTTTTATGATTGACATCTTGTTTTCCTGTAACACAAAGGGAAAAATGTGTCAAATATGTATACATCTATTTGTAGCATTTGTCTAAAATATTACTATTAGTCATTGCTTTTTCATATTTCTAATTATCCATTCCTATGCTTAAAAATACAGAGGCTGACATTTTATGCATTTTGTCTGAATATATATTTGAGTATTCCCTTATATGAGGATTATATAGATAATTTATTTTGCAAGGTTTATATTTTTTTAATTTTATTATTCTCTTTATGTTACACAGAGATTTCAAATGCCAATTTGTCTGAGCTTTGCACATGGGAGACTCCGCAGGGGATAATTTAAACATAGGTGACACAGTCATTTCTTCAGCCAAATTTCAAAAGAAATCCAGCATTTCTCTGATATTGCCTGTGTCACTGAAGGGGGTTATCTATCTGATAATCCTGTTCTTTAGATGTTTGCAAATCCAAATATTCTCACAGATGGAGCGGCTCCTCACCTTGGGCAGGAAACCCATATATGGGCATGTACTTTTGAGACTCCATCATGGTAATTTCCATTTCCTTGAAATTGTGAACATCTCATTAGGCTTTAAATGAAAAGTTTTAGACATTTACGTCTCTATTCACTGTATGGGGTCCTTGTAATCCAGGCAATTAAATAGATGCACCCTTTTAAACAACTTAAAAGTTATCTCAATCAGGATAAGTGTGTCTTATCTCTGATCTAAGGCCTGGAATATACAGCTGTATTATCTTTTTGAAACAATCTGTCCTTCTTTGAAATGACCCTTCTAAGATTACTTTGAAAGCAATGTCTTCTCTCTGAAATAACTTACATGTTAACTTTAAGCAGGATATAGTGCAGAACCTTGTTTACAACAGAGGTTGATGGTCTAACATTTGATCATCAAGTAAATGTTAATTATTACTTTCCTGGATTTTAAAACCAGTTTTCATGAACTGACCAAATGCTTAATTTCTTTATTCTCATCTGGATGCATTGTAATTTTGCATGCTGAGTGGGGGAGATTTTACTTTGGTCAGCCAAAGCATTTAATGTCTTATAAATGAATAAATTAGTCATTTGGTGCTGACAGCCAAATATATATTAAATAATATATATATATTAATCTTCACATATACCTTGACATAAATCCCCCTTCCAATTTTAAATAGATGTAGGACACATGTATTTGAATTTGAGTCAGTGGTACTTGGTGAGGATGTTGACCGTATGCATCATAGACATTCTTCTATGGAGAGAGTCTGTTGTTTTTGAGCCCCTGATGCCCATTGGCTAGGCATCTTTAAACTACAGTATGTCTTTAGTGCATTTGGGGATATGACACTTCATTTTCCCTCTATGACTTGTAGTTGGAATCTAGGATGGGACGACCGCAACTGATTAATATGGACCCATTTATCTATGAAACTATCATTTTTGGGGATCCATATTTTATAGGCCACTGGAGATATTTTGTCAGTAATGACAAAAGGACCTTTCCATGATGGGAGAAATTTCTTCTCCCTAACCTGATCTCTTCCAAAGTTATAAAGATAAACTTTATCATTTATTTCATATTCCTTTTTGGACGTTTTGAGATCATAATAGGTTTTAGTGGCAGTTGCAGCTTTCTCTAAGTTCCTTTGAGCAAATGCAAAAGCATATGGCAGGTGCTTTCTTAGGTTTTCCACATATTGATGAGTATTGGCAGCATTTATCAAGTTCTGGTCTGATGTACGGTACAGTAGATGCTGAGGTAGAACCATTCTTATACCAGTCATAAGTTCAAAAGGTGACATCTTGGTAGCACTACTTGGAGTTGCTCTTAATGCCATCAGGACTAGATGTAGTTTTACATCCCAGTCTTTACCCGTTTCACTCACAAACCTTTTGAGGATTTTCACAATGGACTGATTGTAACGCTCTACACCACCACTTGAGGAAGCTCTATATGCAATATGGAGCTTTCTCTTAACCCCTAGTATTTTCCACATTTTGGTCATCACTTCGCTAGTGAAGTGGGTTCCCCGATCTGATTCTTTGGGGCAAACCAAATCTGGAAAACATGTGGTTGATGAGCAATGCTGCGCATATTTCAGCACTATTGTTAGGTGCACTGATGCACTCTACCCATTTAGTGAACAGGCATGTCACTGCTACCTCTAGCATGCTATTTGCTACCTCTTGATGACCTTGTTACTGGACCAATAAAATCAATTTGTATACCTGACCATGGCATTACCATCCCCCTTTTCTGCAATGGCGCTCTATGCTTTGGCGCAGTGGGTTGGAACTGTGGGCAGATTAGACAACCTTGACAGTAGGTTTGAACATCTTTCAACATGTGTGGCCAAAAGGCATAATCACGCAATATTTCATACGTGAGTTCGGCACCACGATGACCAGATGTGGGAGCATCATGGGCATGTTGAAGCATTAGACCTCTGAACTTGGTGGGTATTACCCATTGCTGGATGCCAGTTTTGGAGGTTCTAATTAACAAACCATCCTGTAATTTGAATTGTGATCTGGCGTTCATTAAGATTCTAAGATCTTCTTTGCCAATACAATCATCTTTTGAGATGGGGTTGCTTTCAGGATCTTCTATGTGTTTATAGAAGATGCCTACAATGGGGTCTTCTTTTTGACTAGTGATCAGGTCCTCACTAGGAGAATCCTGACTCCATTGTACCAGGTTAGGCTCACTCTGTTGTTTAGCCTGGTTTCTGGTAATGGCTTCTACCTGAATTGCACCCATTAAGTGGTCAATATTAAGGAGTTCTCCAGTTATGGCTCCTTGTTTGGCTAATGAATCCGCAAGGTCATTGCCTTCTTTATCAGGACCTAGAACCCTGGAATGACCCTTGGTCTTTTTCCAGTGTATGGTTAAATCATTGGATACCACCAGATTATCAATCTCACAGAACAACTTGCCATGCTTGACTGGTTTGTGGTTACTTTTTTGCATGCCATTTCTTTTCCAAGTTGGCAGGTATTCAACAAAACCATCACGCACATAATTTGAGTCAGTAATGATTACAAATTCATGAATACCATGTTCATTAGCCATTTCAATGGTTTTTAGAACAGCAGTGAGTTCTGTAATTTGACTGGATCCTGGTCCAATGTTGAAACCTACAGAAATATTTGGGAATCCATTTACCCAAGTTATACCAATGCCAGCGACTAGTCTGCACTCATTATCAATAGTGGCATGGTAAGAACAACCATCAACATATACTCAAGGTAATTTTTTACACTGGTCCTCATTATACATTTTATATGGGGAAAGCAATTGTTCCTCCAGAAAATCATCTTCTGATAATTCTTCCCCAGGATCCTTAGTAGTACAGTCGTGGAACTCAGCAAGCCCCTGTGCGACTGGATTCTTTTTATTCTGCTTGTAGGGAATTTCTAAGGGCCAGCCTTGTAAGGAAAGAGTCCATGCTGTTATGCGGCTATTAGACAAATTCTCATCTCTTATTCTCTCATTTTGCAAATATAGCAAAGGCTGGTGGGCCGTTTCTACAATAATTTTCTCGCCCTGTATAAAGCTGCGGAAATTTTGTAGAGCCCATACAGTAGATAAAAGGGCTTTTTCACAATCGCTAAATTTTATTTCTACTGGGGAAAAGTTTTGCTCGCATAAGCAATTACTTTACCTAAATTATCATGCTTTTGGTATAAAATAGCTCTCATGCTTATATCTGTGTGTAGACAAAGAATTTTCAACACCTCTGAGTGAGACAAAATAGAACCCAGTAATCAAAGGAACAGTAAGGCTGATGAAATACGTGTTAAAACTTCACCTTTATTTAGACTCCGTGAGTAAAAAGACAAAGGCACAGTACACAGACCTGACTACCGCTGACGCGTTTCCTGCCCTATTGGGCACTTCATCAGAGCTACCTAACAGGTGTGTAAAGGCTCCTTAAAAACAGGATATGAGCCCTATACACCTGTTGCATAATTAATTATAACAACAAAAATAATATTGTCAAATAAACACCAAATCAAATGTGAAAAATAATAATCTTAATTATGCATAACAAATAAACTTGAAAAAATTTTTCATAAACAGAAAAGAAAAAATATATATACATTTTTAAACACTATGACTATACTTTCATATAAAATTGTATTACTTAGTCTGCACATTAAAAGCGATAGTACAATCAAAATTGGGGGGGCAAAGACTCTTTCTGTAACTCATAGCATGGATATTTATAGATTAAATCCCAGTGTTCTGAAGCTAGTTTAAACATGATAAGAACATGTAATGTATAAAGTTATTTGATGTTCTTGTCAGCCATAATTGATGCAACCCATAAGATATATTCATGTATTTAGATATACACAGAGAGCAAAATCTGTTGAGTGTCCCAATGTATATTATATCATATAAAAGTCAAATCCTAAAAGGTATAAACACATTGAAAGGGGCACAAACTGACTGCTCCCCGTGAAACCAAACATGAATAATATATTACTATTAATTTGTATAATCCTGACCATACTAGAATTTAGATCCATTATGAGATTCAGATCCTGGGTATATATATAAAACATTGAATAAATATAAAAAGTATGGCAGAGATTGTAAAGACTACGATCTAGAAGTTGTTTACAATTGGAATACCACAAACAGGAATTCTAACAATAAATCCAGCAATAATGGTAAAAAGAAGAATGGCAAAAAGGATAAAGGAAAGAACAAAAAGGTCCCCTTTACAAGTCTTGATACCATGGACTCACATAGTGAGAGCACAAATAGCGTGGCTCCTAGTACACCTAAGTTGACTTCTACACCTATTAAAGCTACATCGAGATCAGAAGAAGAGATGGGAGCACGGTCAAAAAACGGGGATGTGACATCATTACCAACAGAAGATATAAGCAAAGTGCCTATCCCCCACAGACGCCAAGGTATCCAAGCCGCCAGAAATTCAAGAAGAACAAAAACTACAAGAATTAAAGATCATTAACCTTTCGGACCACTTACTAAATGAGTTTGAGAAAGCGGTGTTATCCAAAGGTCTGGGCTTTTCACCAACGCAAGACTTTAATCTTTTTGATACCATTGTGGATTTGAACAAATTTGTCCGCAAGATAACATTAAAGAAACACTTTAGCAAGGACCCAACATTGGGTTGTGATGAGAGTCCACCGGATCCTCCTGTAGTTATGTCTTTGAATGAAAAATGTAATTTCTCAGAGTTGTGTGATATTGCTTTATTATGTGATCTTAATATGGATAATGAGAATGAGACCAATAAAACCAAACAACAGGTAGTTAAGAGTTTTAAAAAAAGCACTTTTTATCCAGTTAATTCTCGCACAGACCTCATTGAGGTTTTTCATGCCATAGTGGAACAGGATTTAACAGAACTAGCTGAGAAGAATTCAAAGAGTAGTTCAAACAAACATAGATACAAAAACTTGAACAAGAGGGAATGGAATGCTTTAAATAAAATAACTAACAACAAAGACCTAGTGGTAGTGGATTCTGATAAGGGAGGTTCAATTGTTATTTTAAATAAAGAACAATACCTCAAGGAAGCTATGAGACAGCTGAATGACACAGATACTTATAAAAAACTAACCTTTAATCCTACAGTCAAATTCCAAAGGGAACTTTCTTCCTTGTTAGATGATGGTAGAGAAAGAAATATTTTTACTAATAGTATTTGTGATACATTATTTGTAGAACACCCCAGAATCCCGATTTTCAAATTCCTACCAAAGGTACATAAAAGCATAACCAATCCCCCAGGGAGACCAATCATATCTGCAATTGGCTCTCTGGGGGTAAGGTTGGGAGAATGGTTGGATGCACAATTGCAACCAGTGGTTCAGTCTTTGCCAGGTTTCTTACATGACACAAAACATCTAATTAGGTCTTTACATGAATGCAAATGTGACACAGATTATAACTTTGTAACAATAGACGCTGTGTCCTTGTATTCATGTATACCACATGATCAAGGTTTGTTGGCTATGAAAGCTATGCTGTCTAAATATTCTAATTATGATTCAAATCTAATTGATTTTATGTTACAAGTAACCAGTTTCTTGTTGCATCATAATTATTTTATTTTTGATGGTATGTATTTTTTACAGCAGAGAGGCACTGCGATGGGGGCAAAATTTGCCCCCTCGTATGCTAATCTCTACTTAGCTGAATTTGAGGACAATAAATTGTTCAATGTTGCAAATCCATTCAAGAAACATATCGCCTATTATACACGTTTCATAGACGATATGCTATTATTATGGAGTGGAGATAACAAAGTCTTGGATGAATTTGTGGAATATTTGAACCAGAATGATGCCAACCTAAAATTCACATTCAGTCATTCTAAGGATGACATACCATTTCTAGATGTTAAACTCAGTCATAATACAGAGGGCATTGTCACAGAGGTTTTTAGGAAAGAGATCTCGGGCAACACTATTCTCAGAGCAGACTCTTGCCATCCATTTCACTTAAAAAAGGGGATACCAAAGGGTCAGTATATTAGATTACGGAGGAACTGTAGCAGTTTAGAACGTTATAAGAAACATGCAGCAGATTTCACCGTTAGATTAAAAGAGAGAGGCTATGATGAACAAAGTTTATTGAAGATATCTGAACAAGTGAGCAACTTTGATAGAAATAGTTTACTAACAGATAAAGATAAAAATGTTGGGATTAAGGATGGTGTTAATTTTATTACATCTTACAGTAGACAATTTGATAACATTAGTACAATTATTAGGAATAGATTACCTATTTTAGATAGGGATCCAGATCTAAAACATATTTCTACTAAATGTAATTTTATCTCTCGTAAAGCTAAAACTATTGGAGATATGGTCAGAAAGGATTTTAGCAAGAAGAGCTCACATACTACACAGTCGACCGATTGGTTAACATCAAAACCAGGTTTTTATAAATTTAATGTCAGACCCTGTAAGAGTTGTGGTTATGCTACAGTTGGGGATACCTTTACCTCTACATGTACGGGTCAGATATTTAAGATAAAAGAGCATATTTCCTGCACTTCCACTTTTGTTATATATCTCTTGACTTGCAGGATTTGTAATTTTCAATATACAGGGTTAACATCTAGAATGCTCAAAGATCGAATAAGTGAGCATTTGCTTTCCCTTGAGGCAGAAATCCCTAAAACTCCTGTGGCTAAGCATTTTGCTTTACATGAAGATAGATCAGCTGGTTTTACGTTCCAAGGGATTGAGGTAGTCAAACTAGGACCCAGAGGTGGAAATAGATATGCAGCACTCAGTAAACGTGAAGTTTACTGTATTCATACTTTAAAAACTGGTGCTCCTTTTGGTATCAACAAAATAAGTGACATCAAATTGTTAATTGATAATACATAAATCATAGATTTTTGTGTTATTCTTTGATTCACAATGCCCCACTTTTTCAATGTTTTATATATATACCCAGGATCTGAATCTCATAATGGATCTAAATTCTAGTATGGTCAGGATTATACAAATTAATAGTAATATATTATTCATGTTTGGTTTCACGGGGAGCAGTCAGTTTGTGCCCCTTTCAATGTGTTTATACCTTTTAGCATTTGACTTTTATATGATATAATATACATTGGGACACTCAACGGATTTTGCTCTCTGTGTATATCTAAATACATGAATATATCTTATGGGTTGCATCAATTATGGCTGACAAGAACATCAAATAACTTTAAACATTACATGTTCTTATCATGTTTAAACTAGCTTCAGAACACTGGGATTTAATCTATAAATATCCATGCTATGAGTTACAGAAAGAGTCTTTGCCCCCCCAATTTTGATTGTACTATCGCTTTTAATGTGCAGACTAAGTAATACAATTTTATATGAAAGTATAGTCATAGTGTTTAAAAATGTATATATATTTTTTCTTTTCTGTTTATGAAAAAAAATTTCAAGTTTATTTGTTATGCATAATTTATATTATTATTTTTCACATTTGATTTGGTGTTTATTTGACAATATTATTTTTGTTGTTATAATTAATTATGCAACAGGTGTATAGGGCTCATATCCTGTTTTTAAGGAGCCTTTACACACCTGTTAGGTAGCTCTGATGAAGTGCCCAATAGGGCAGGAAACGCGTCAGCGGTAGTCAGGTCTGTGTACTGTGCCTTTGTCTTTTTACTCACGGAGTCTAAATAAAGGTGAAGTTTTAACACGTATTTCATCAGCCTTACTGTTCCTTTGATTATTGGGTTCTATTTTGTCTCACTCAGAGGTGTTGAAAATTCTTTGTCTACTTACTGCTTTAATCGAGGGCTTAGCAGGGGAGCCCTTCCCAACACCTGTGAGACAAGCCGAGATGCTGCTGTGAACTCAGGCAGTATCTGTGACTGTTGCAACTGACTGCACTACTAAGAGTGGATACAACAGTTCCATTTTCCTGGATCTCATCGGACATCGGATATCATTCTCAGAATCAAGTGAGTTTGTTACACATTTTTTATTTGCTAGAATTGTCTGGCTTATGTCTTATCTCCAACGATGAGTCTTGCTAATGTAAGGGGTTAACGGATCATGCAATCAACTGCCACAGTTTAACACAGGTTTACCACAATTGTTTCATAATTGGATAAAGCGATACATTGTCTCAGCTAGCACACACTGATACATTGTGCTGCCTATTCAACATTACTTTTTGCTTTTGATCCTTACATTGAATTACACAGCCCAAGCTGTTTGTTTGAATTTCTTATATCTGTGTAACCTGTCTCTAAGTAGAAAGGTTTACCCCCTTCAGGGTACGCTAAGCAAGGTGCTTGAGTGTGTTTTCGCTTCAGCTCTCTGATGGCTGTCTCTTGAGTCTCACTCCAGTGCCATTTCACATCCTTCTTTAGAAGAAGTAGTAGTGGTTTAGCTAATTCTGCATAATTATCAATGAATTTGCGAGAATTATTCGTCATACCCGGGAATCATCTCAATTCCTTTAAGTTATTTGGTTTTTTAGAATTTACTATAGCTTCCACCTTTTTCTTCGGAGGATTTAGCCCTTCAGAAGTAACTTCATGTCCTAAGAAGTTTACACGAGTGCGGCACCATTGAGCTTTTTGTAGGGATAATTTGACACCTGCCCTCTTAAGTTGGCTGAGGACGTGTTTAAGTTCTGTAATGTGTTTTTTAAAGTCTGTGCTTTTGATTAAAACATCATAAACATAAGATAAGGTCCCCCTTTCCAGTGCATCAGGCATAGCCTTATGCATGAATACAGCAAATTCATGTCCAGAATTTATGTATCCAAAAGGAAGTCTCTGAAATGCATACTTGACCTTTTGGAATGAGTGCCAGCTTATACTGGTCCTCCTCATTATGGTCCAATATCCCTGCGTGCAATCAATGGCAGTGAATATTTTGGATCTCTGCATCTGTGCTAGGCACTGGTCAATATATGGAACAGGCCAGCCAGACATGTACACTCGTTTGTCTAGCTGTCTTAAGTCAGCACACAAACGCCATTGTCCATTGGGCTTAAGAACACCTAGAATAGGATTGTTATAAGAGCTGTGCACCTGTCTGATAATACCTCTTTCTTCCAGGTTCCTTATGATTTCTGCATGAGAATCATATGAGGATAAAGGAAGTCTGTATTGTTTAACAAAGACAGGTGGCGCATTGGGATCTGTTTGTATTCTTGCAATGTGCAAGTCTGTACTCCCACAGTCATAAGAATCCCTAGCAAACATATCCTTGTACTCCATCAGGAGTTCTCACAGCTGTTGGCGTTCATCATCGCTGGAACAGCCATTAGCTAAGGAGATTTGCTCTTCGACTATTTGCTGAAATCCTGGGAAGATTTCAGGCTGTCCTATCTCATAGGCTTCTTCCAATCTAGAGGTGAGATCCCCTTGATTATAATTTACATTGCCCCCATGACTCTGGGTATTGAGGTATTCTTGCTGTTTGATCACTAGAGAGGCTTCTTCAATTTTACAGATGCCTTCCTCTGAGCTGAAGGGATAAATAGACTAAATTGTAAATAGACCCTCTGGCATAGACACAAAGCACTGTTCTATTAATTGTTCTTCAGTTAAGTATCCTTCAGGTATTAGCCCAATTACATTATTCTGGAATCCAAAAGTGTAATAGCTTGATTCCAGCGCATATCCTATGGTAGTTCCCTTGGATAAGGTTATATCCTGTGGGGTCATGTTATGCACAATAACATGTATTGGAATATTTCCAATATTTACCATAGAAGTATAGGCCATTGTTATACCCAGATTTTGTATTCTATGGGAGAGGCAAATTAGTGTTTCAGAAGTTTTTAATTTCTGACCTCTATTTACCTGTAATGGTAAAAGAAATTTATCAGCCCCAGCAGGAATTATAACATCGTTAGACACCTGCATATTCACAGCATATGGCAATTGCTGGTTTGATTTCAGGGCTGTGTTTTCATCCTGAAATACTTCAGGGTCCCCTTTTAACCTGCTCCAGAGGCAAGAGTTAATCAAATCTATTTGTATGGCATATCTATGTAAGAGATCATTGCCAATGTATATTTGATTATGGGGAGTATTTAAAACTAAAAACAGGTGCTTCACCGATTTATTACCTATAGAGACAGATAATAAGCATTTAGCTGTGATGTTATAGCTTTCAAACCTGTCATCCAGGCCGTGGACACAGTGGTCTTGGGGAGAAAGATATTTAATCACTTTAGGTTCAGCTATCTGCGCTAACAAGCATTTGCTTATATAGCTAGCTTCCTGTTTTAAGTTCAATTTGGCATACTTTGTTGTACCAAGGTCATGCACTTATATAGGGATAAATAGATCCTCTTTAACTCTCTCAATTCCTGCGAGGTATTGAACGTGGTCTCCCCTTTTAGGGGTTTTAGCATCTCCCTTGTGGAGAGATATGATTAATACATCGCCGTCTAAGGAAATATTCGCTATCTTTCCAGGCGAAATTTTAAAAGTATTACCATCAGAGCCATTTAAAGGAGTCTGATCATCTATTTGTAAAATAGTGATTTCAGGTATAGAGTTATTCCTGAAATGAATCTCCACAGCATCTGGCTTCTCTTCCACCACGTGACAGTTATGTCGGGTGCGAGATATACCGGATTGCTCATAATTAATTGGCCGTTTTACTTGTGACCAAATTACATTATTTATGCAATCAATTATGGTGCTTAATTGCTTCAGGAGATCACTACCAATAATTAAACGATTAGTTTACAGATCCACTATAATGACAGAATGTCTTATGACCCTGTTCCCCAGTTTAAATTTTAACCAAGCCGTACTGTAACCTTTTAGAGAGTCGCCCTCAACACCTATTAGTGAACCATCAAATTCTTTTATTTTAGGTTTGTGGGGTGTTAGCTCATTTAGCTGTGTGTATTACTTGTGGGATAAAATAGTATCCCATGATAGGGTTGGAGACTGAATCCTGCAGCTCAGCTAATACATAATATCTCCCTGCAGTTTCTACAATTTCACACATAAAATTGTGTTACCTGAATCCGCCGTGTTACCTGATGCAGAAAAGACTTCACTCTTACCGGTCTCCTCTATGACAGGGTCGACTGGGTTCTTGTGTACTGCATCTGTGGAAATAAGGTTAAGAGAACGCTGCAAAGGAAGAGATTTGTTAAAGCTTTCAGGCCGAGGTCGCTCGTCATCACAGTTAATTCGTCTGTTTCCGGTCTGTAGGGAGAGAAAATGATTAGTACCATTATCGACATTTATCATTTTATTTTGTATATCTCTCCCCTCCCTTTCAGGTGATACTGCTGTATTTATGACTGTGCCTGTGGCCCACTGTTGGCCACAGGCTGTACCCCTAAAAAAGGATTGTTAGGTTGCTGAGCCGTAAACGCTTGACTCATATTAGCGACTTGTTCGCTCAACCGAATTAGCTGGGTACTAAGCTGATCTACTTGATCGTACAAGTTACCTCTACCTCTGGGCCTATCCCTTGATGCCCCATAGTAGTGATTCCTGGGCCCTTGGGTCCCCTTAGAATCAGGGCCACTGTTTCTATCCTTGCGTGGTTGCCCCTGGGGTTTAACTTGTTCAGCGTTAGTATTTTGGGGAGCATTATTTACTTGGGGTGTCTGTTTACCCTGAGAGTATTTTCGCCACTTATTGTATCTACCTTTGTAGGGATATCTATTATCTCGTGGGTATTCTTCTCTTTGGGAATAATTATTTACATGGGTATGTCCCCGATTTTGGGTATAGTCTCTCTGCACTTCAGCCCATTTTGGGGGAGGGGCAGAGTTAAAACTTTGTGGGGATGGCCTGTTTCCACGGGTTACCTCCGCATAGGTTTTCTTTTTAGATGACTCCCTAGTTTTGGCTACTACTTTAGGATTGGGCTTTCTCTCCCTTTTATCCCCCTGTTCACCGGACTGCTGAATAGAGTATAACTTTGTACTCTCTTTGATCAGCCATTCCAATGAGCAGTTCTCATCAAAATCTCTAGCTAAATTAATTTTGATGGGTGCGGGCAGTGCTTCAAAAAATAAATTCACAAATTCTGAGCATTCAAATATGGGATTATCTTCAGCCATACTGTAGGCACTTTTCAGTATAGAAAGGAATTATATGGGGCTTTGATTTGCACTACATTTTAAACCATATACAGCTATTTTTGCTAAAGTTTTAGTGCGATGTTGCCTGAATTCTTTTCTGCACTGTTGCTTTGTCTCATCCCAGGAATGAATATTCATTTCCTTTAGTGAAGCAAACAATTTGTGATATTTACCTTCAAATACCCAGGGCAGAAATTCAATTTTTAACTGCTCACTTGTAACATTCATTATAGATAAAGCATTTTCAAAGGCCTCTAAGTGGTCAATTATGGAAGTGGTCCCCCCTTTGTAAAATGGGCATACTGCATTCTTTAGGAATTTAATTAATGTAGAGGTGTCATACACTTTATTAAGTACATTACTGGATTTCATTGGGAATTTATTGTTTGAGTTAGAATGCCTTTTATCTGTCCTATCTTTACTATGCTGAAATCTCACCCATGCATTTTTATATGGGCTGTCTGAGAAGCTAACCCCCCTTTCCGACCCGCTATAGTAACTGACCTCTTCCTCTGAGGGGTAATATTCATCTTGTCCTCCAGAGTTAGGTAATTGCCTAGGGGGGGGAGTTATCTCTGGGCCTGAATTAGGGCTATAATTTGGGTACTTTTGTCTATCCTCCCGCCTGGTATCTTGAAACTCATTTCTGACCCAGTCCTTAATTGAGTTAATCATTTCAGCATTAGTGTTATTACTTAAAGGTTCCTTATTACTGCTGATTTGTCTCTTTAATTAATTTATTTCTTGTTCATATCCTTTTTCAGCCTCACGATATCTAGCTTTTAAAGTTTTATTTTCATTTTGGCATTTTTCATATTCTTCTTCTAAAGCTTTAAATTCAACCACTAATTTCTGATTATATTTATTTAAGTCAGAAACCTTTTTATTAGTTTCTAGAACCTCTACCTTTCCGTGAATAAAGGCTTCTTCAAATTCCCGTAATGATCATTTTCATCCCTAAGCCGTCTTAATTGTCTGTCTTGTCCTGCCATTTGGCTAGACATCTCACAGCTCAAATACATTAGGATCGGCCAAGTTTTGAAAATTAATTCATCACTCCCTCTAAATTCTGTGCATTTACTAAGTTGCAGTACAATTTGGTTTAATTCACCATCTTCAACCCACATATCTTTAACTAAATCTTTGGCCTTAGCTTTAAATCCCTGAATATACATGTAGACATCATCTCCCATATCAAGTCTAGTCATGAGGTGGTTCATGGCTTCGAATTTGAGAGTTTTTGCCTGAACCATTTTATGAACAGAGGATCTTGGGGAGGGCACAATTTCATCATATACAGAAATGCTGGCGTTACTTTTTGCTGAAGACATAGTTATTTTAGTGTTGTACTTAATAAGATAAAAACGCTAATACAATTTTGACCAATAAAAAAGAGAGGGAAACATTTTATATTTCAAGAAAAATATTAATATCAATTTTGAAATATGAAAAATTAATATTTCATCAATTTTTCAAAATTAATTTTTAATAATATTTCCAGATATGAGCATTAATTTTGAAATATTTAATCACAACAAAAAAATTAATAATAATAATTTTTTTTTAGATATTTATTTTTTTAAATAATAATTTCTATTTATTACAAATATATTATATCAATGTGATAAATATTAATAATATCTCACACAGTGCCTCCAAATAATATGTCAGTATATGGCTGGGTTATAACACAATATATTTAATAATTATTCTTTAAAATATACCCCCAATAAAAATGCATATACCAAGACAATAAAATTAATATAAAATTCCTAAGTTCTTTTAATTAGTTAATATCTATAAACACATTTAAATATATTTGTAGGAACCAGAATATGAGTCAAACTATACAGTGTTTAAATTATTATAATATGCTATACTCTTTACAAAGCAAACCAAATTGTAACTTTATAACTAGCCTTATTCACAATTGAATTTCATTTAATTAACACAATGAGATTCCAAGATATTAGCTACTAACATTCAAGCAATACAATCAGCTATGTAGCCACAATTGATTCTAATACAATTCTAATTTAAAACATCAAAATAGTATCTATTATTTGTGCCAAAACCAATTGTCCTTTGCTAATTTATCTAAGTTGAAATAAATTATTAGTTACTTACAATTAAAACCAATTCTAAGATATATATCTATATTTTGCAAAGATAAATTACTTAGCATACAAAAGACAAACTTAACACTATACAGGACTATGAAACACAAGTTTAAAATACTGAGTGCCCCTTTAAATCTGTTAACTACAATTTGACTATGGTCTTACCAATTACCTTTGTTTAAAATATTAAAAATTAGAACAATCATACATCACCAATTTGAGCCAATTTGTAGTTCAGTCTTTTCCAAATATCTTTAGATCATCTCATTTGAAGGAAAGTTATTGCAAAGATCAAGGTTAGTTTTCAGTTCCTTGCTTAAATGATTGTGTCCCCAAGAGAATGGCCGCCAGTTATCAATCACTAGTGAAAGCTAGAGATCACAAAAAAAACTCCTTTGTCTTGCATTTAGCTATTCCTTATATAATCATTGATAATCTTTTTTGTTCACGCCCACGGTGCTTGTCCCTTCTCATTGGCTCATTTTGGAAATGTATTGTTGCTAGGGAAATGCATCTTTGTTAACAACCAATTGTCTTTTGACTGTAATTCTTGCATTGCAACACCGGGGGCAGCATGACAAACAAAGAGATTCATTTAACCATTTCTAGACAGTAACAACATTTCTTTAAAATGTGTATTTAAAAATGCTATAATTTCTTTGTATTAATAAGTTACATGTTCACATGTACTGGACTATGTCACATTATTCATTCGGGTTATTTTAATATGAAACATCAGTATTATTTCTAATATCATATTATTATTATCTTGAAATTTATTTAAAAATTGCATTCAGCATCCTGGTATTTTATTGCATCTCAATAGGAATGCAATGTATTTCATATTTGTAATGCATATCTGAAGGCATGACAATACCAAATGTAGATCTGAAATAAAAATAATAGTGTTATCAATTTTATGTTAAAATAGAAAATATCCACATGTCTGTTTTTATGATTAAGGACATCTTGTTTTCCTGTAACACAAAGGGAAAAATGTGTCAAATATGTATACGTCTATTTGTAGCATTTGTCTAAAATATTACTATTAGTCATTGCTTTTCATATTTCTAATTATCAATTCCTACGCTTAAAAATACAGGCTAAGACATTTTATGCTTTTTGTCTGAATATATATTTGAGTATTCGCTTATATGAGGATTATATAGATAATTTCTTTTGCAAGGTTTATATTTTTTTAATTTTATTATTCTCTTTATGTTACACAGAGATTTCAAATGCCAATTTGTCTGAGCTTTGCACATGGGAGACTCCGCAGGGGATAATTTAAACATAGGTGACACAGTCATTTCTTCAGCCAAATTTCAAAAGAAATCCAGCATTTCTCTGATATTGCCTTTATCACTGAATGGGGTTATCTAGCTGATAATCCTGTTCTTTAGATTATTTGCAAATCCAAATATTCTCACAGATGGAGCGGCTCCTCACCTTGGGCAGGAAATCCATATATGGGCATGTACGTTTGAGGCTCCATCATGCTAATTTCCATTTCCTTGAAATTGTGAGCATCTCATTAGGCTTTAAATGAAAAGTTTTAGACATTTACGTCTCTATTCACTGTATGGGGTCCTTGTAATCCAGGCAATGAAATATATGCTCCCTTTTAAACAACTTAAAAGTTATTTCTATCAAGATAAGTGTATCTTATCTCTGATCTAAGGCCTGGAATATACAGCTGTATTATCTTTTTGAAACAATCTGTCCTTCTTTGAAATGACCCTTCTAAGATTACTTTGAAAGCAATTTCTTTGTTCTCTCTGAAATAACTTAAATGTTATCTTTAAGCAGGATATAGTGCAGAACCTTGTTTACAACAGAGGTTGGTGGTCTAACATTTGATCATCAAGTAAATGTTAATTATTACTTTCCTGGATTTTAAAACCAGTTTTCCTGAACTGACCAAATGCTTAATTTCTTTATTCTCACCTGGATGCATTGTAATTTTGCATGCTGAGTGGGGGAGGATTGTACTTTGGTCAGCCAAAGCATTTAATGTCTTAGAAATGAATGAATGAATCATTTGGTGCTGACAGCCATATATATATTAAATAATATATATATTAATCTTCACATATACCTTGACAGGGAGGTATTTAAGCCTTTGGCTGGGGTGTCTTTGCCGCCTCCTGGTGGCCAGGTTCTTAATTCCCAACAGTAATGAATGAATCCGTGGACTCTCCTCCCCTCGATGGAAATGAAATTATCAGGTAAGCATAATTTATGTTTTTTCCCTTTAAGTGTCTGAATGTGTTCTTTACTAGATCCTACATCTGTTTTTATCAAATGATCTTTTGAATTTTTCACCCTCCTGTGTGCCATGAGGGGAGGATCTCTAAGTAAGGGTATATGTTGGTTGCATTCACTTAGAATATGCCAATTCTTGCAAATTATTTTCATTATCTTATCACTCAGTGGACTGTATTGGGATACAAAGACCATCCTGTTTTCATTCTATTACCAGTTTTTACATGGTTATTGGGTTCATTTAATTCCACCACTGTGTTTTGTAGAAGGCTAGAGGGGTACCCCCTATCTAGAAATTTTCTTTGACATTTCCTGTATTCTGGCTTAACAGGTTTTTTTTCTTCACTGACTATTCTTTTAACCCTAAGTAGTTGGCTCTTAGGAAGGGAATTAACTAAATGTCTAGGGTGGAAGCTATTGTATTGGAATAAGGTATGCTTATCGGTTTCCTTCACATACAAATCAAAACTTAGTGAATTACCTCTTTTGTAAACCTTTGTATCCATAAAGGACACAGACTCCTCACTATGTGTCACAGTGAACTCAAGATCTCTCACCTGAGAATTTAGTTCTTTCCCGAAATCCAACAGGGTTCCAAGTCACCCCACCACATGCCAAACACATCATCAATGTAGCACCACCATATGGCTCCATATTCCTTGAATCTCTTATTTTCACAGATGATGCTCTCTTCGAATTCATTCATGAAAAGGTTGGCATATGATGGGGCCACATTGGAACCCATGGCCGTGCCCTTTGTCTGTATGAACCACTCATCCTAAAACAAAAAATTGTTCCAGTATCTTAATAAATCTTCTATGAAGTCACCCTGTTCATGAGTATATTTCTTGTTCACCAATAAATTTTTAATTATTATAGCTATACCAGTTTCGTGTTTTATCAAGGTATATAGGCTTTTAACGTCCATAGTGAACAGTAAATATTTCACAGAGGGTAATTCCAGAGCTTTTGCTATTTCTAAAAAAATGGTTTGTATCTTTAAATAGCTAGACATTCTGCATACTTCTGGTTGTAATATTTTGTCTATGAACTTAGAAATACTGGGTCTCCTGGGTTGGTCTCTTGTTGTCTTTATGTACCTTAGGCACTGTGTAAAATATTGGATTACGGAGTGTGGGCACATACAAATAGTCATCTTTCAGTCTTTTACAGCCTTTTTCATTATGAATGTGTTTTTTTTTGTATGTTTAGTAGAGGATTAGCATTGTCTTTTTTGTAAGTGTCAACATCCTTCAATTGAGTTAGTATTTCACCTATGTAATATGTTCTATCCAAAATTACAGTTGCTCCTCTCTTGCCAACTCCTTTCAGGATAATTCCCTTATTTTTCTTTAGATTATTTAGCGTGTTATATTCCTCAGAGGAGAAATTAGTTAACCTGGTGAGCTGAACTCTATCCCATTTGTTTGATTCTTTATATTTCTGTTTTCATTTTTCAATTTCTTAACACCATTCTCTACTAAGTTAAAGGGACACTGAACCCAATTTTTTTCTTTTGTGATTCAGATAGGGCATGACATTTTAATCAACTTTCTAATTTACTCCTATTATCAAATTTTATTCATGCTCTTGGTATCTTTATTTGAAAAGCAAGAATGTAAGTTTTTATGCTGGCCCATTTTTGGTGAACAACCTGGGTTGTTCTTGCTGATTAGTGGATAAATTCACCCACCAATAAACAAGTGCTGTCCAGGGTCTGAACCTTAGCTTAGATGCCTTCTTTTTCAAATAAAGAGAACGAAGAGAACGAAGAAAATTTGATAATAGGAGTAAATTAGAAAGTTTCTTAAAATTGCATGCTCTATCTGAATCAGAAAGAAAAAAATGTATGTTAAGTGTCCCTTTAATAAATGTGTTAACATTATGATTATTCATATTAGGGTTAAAAGTACCCTTTTTGCGTAATCCATCAACCAGAGCAACAGCTGGGGGATATGCAAATTGGACCGCAGGACCAGACAGAACAAGAAATAACAACAAAGCAGGACACTGTGGTAAATGTATCTGATTATGCACCCACTTAAAATGAAATTAGACTGTTGAATAAGGGACTCTGATTCATGTGGTTTAGCAATAATAATGATGGTGTTAAAAGTGTGGATAACGCTGACAAGGGTGAATGGTCATTACAAACACTAGGATTATGCAAAAAGGGTACTTTTAACCCCAATATGAATAATCATAGTGTTAACACATTCATTAACTTAGTAGAGAATTGTGTTAAAAAATTGAAAAATGAAAACAAAAATATAAAGAATCAAACTAACAAATGGGATAGAGGTCAGTTAACCAGGTTAACTAATTTCTCCTTTGAGGAATATAACACGCTAAATAATCTAAAAAAAAATAAGGGAATTATCCTAAAAGGGGCCGACAAGGGAGGAGCAACTGTAATTTTGGATAGAACATATTACATAGGTGAAATACTAACTCAATTGAAGGATGTTGACACTTACAAAAAAGACAATGCTAATCATCTACTAAACATACAAAAAGAAACCACAGTCATACTGAAAAATGCTGTAGATAGAGGAATTATGGTCAGCATGAAGGGTCGGCCCCTGTCCTAGGCTCAGTTCATGTAGGGGTCAGGTTAGCTCTGTTTCAGGAGGTTTGGGCTCAGTCCATTCAGGACCCTTCTGGACATCATATTTCAGGGAAACAAAATAGGTTTCCAATCTCGCCTTCCAAAAAAAGAAAACGAACAGCCTTCCTACACGGTGTAGACGATCTGGTATCTGTGGGAGTTGTTATCCCCGTGCTTCAGGCAGAGAGGGGAGAAAACTTCTATTAAGACCTATTTAACGGTCGCAATAAGGAGGGAACCGTTCATCCCATCTTAGACCTGAAGTGCCTTAACAAATTTGTGAGGGTACCTTCCTTCAAAATGGAAACTATAAGGTCCATCCTTCCTCTCGTGCAGGAGGGTAAATTCATGACCACCATACATCTGCAGGATGTATACATTCCTGCTCCAATGCACCGAGATCATTGCCAGTAACTAGGTTCTGTTTTTTATGACAAACATTACCAATTCATAGCTCTTCCATTTGGTTTAGCTACGGCTTGCAGGATCTTTACAAAGCTTGGACGATATGTTAGTTCTGGCGCCATCTTTACAATTAGCAACATCTCTCACAAAGAAATTACTCTGGTAATTTTTGCTGTTTTTTCCTGGACCTTTTTTAACACTGCTTTATAACATTCTATGGTATGTCCCCTATCCAAACTGCTGTTTTTTCCTCCTGGACCTTTTTTAACACTGCTTTATAACATTCTATGGTATGTCCCTTATCTAAACTTCCTTCTATGCCTGTATCTGATCAAATCCTGTCCCCAGCATTTGCATTTCCTAATTTTTTAACTTAGCTTAATTAATTGACTAATCCCCACCCAATTTTGATTTATGTGCATCTATCCCTTTGATCTAGTTTAGTTCTTAATTGTCTCACCTGTGTGTTACTCATCTCCCTGTCTCCACTTAGTTAATTGATCTAACTCAGCTGTCTTCAGAAGCCCTATATATTTAAGATCAGCTTTAGGGAAAGCATTTGCAGGGTTTAGCATTTGCAGAGAACACCATCTGTAAGCTGCTATCTCTCTAAGTGACATCTTTAAGTGCTAAGAATTAGTCAAGAATTGAACAAGATTTGAAGATGATTTGAGGCAAGTTAAATATTTTCTATTTAAAACAAAAAAAATTTGCACTTGAAATTCAGCTATGATTTCAGAACTGATTTTCCTTTTAACAGCCTCATGCCTACTCCAGAGGCATGCTCACATGCTCATACCTTACCCTTCACAACATGCAGTTTATATTGGCCCCTCATGCCTTTCCTCTCCTTACCTTAGCTCTCATGAACTACTTTCTATTTTAAAATCTATGTCACTAAACTGTACCACCTCACAGAAATGCCCCCACTGCTATAAATCTCATTCTCACCTACTCTTACTTTCCATCTTGCTGCTATTAGCATCAGGTGACATCTCTCCAAATCCTGGGCCCACACTCATTCCCACCATTACTCCTTATAGAAACTTTAATAAAAGCAACACACATAACCTCATCTCGATCAAATGCATCCTATACACACACACACTCCTTTCACTTGCGCACTATGGAACTCTCGCTCTGTCTGCAATAAACTTACAACCATTCATGACCTGTTTATTTCAAATTCTTTCACCCTTTTAGCAATTGCCGAAACCTGGCTATCTCCTTCCGACACAGTTTCCACTGCTGCTCTCACACATGGTGGTCGTCACTTTAGCCATACCCCTAGGCCAGGTGATAAATGTGGCGGTGGTGTTGGGATCCTGCTCTCCCCCTCTTGCACTTATCAGTACCTACCATCAATCCAGTCTCTCTCCTTCTCTTCCTTTGAAATCCACTGTATTCGCCTGTTCTCCCCCCTCTCTCTCAAAGTGGCAGTCATCTATCGCCCTCCCGGACCTACCTCCCATTTCCTTGACAACTTTGCCGCCTGGCTTCCTCACTTTCTCTCTACAAATATACCAACCATAATCCTTGGGGACTTCAACATTCCCATTGACAACCCATCTGCCCCTGCTGCCTCTAAACTTCTTTCACTTACATCCTCCTTCGGTCTCTCACAATCCACCCTATTCCCTACCCACCATGATGGACACTTCATCGACCTGGTATTTTCCTACCTCTGTTCTATATCTGACCTCACCTGTCGCCCTTTTCCCATCTCAGACCATCACCTGGTCATCTATAATATTAATGCAACAACTAAACCAACTCCTCCATCCCGCCTCCACAGCTGTAGAAATCTGCATGGTGTGGATCCGCTAGAATTTTCAAAAACTATACAAGATCTCCTCCCTTACACTTCCACTATAACCTGCCCTGATCTCGCAACATCCCACTATAACAAAACTCTCTCCTCTGTACTAGACACACTTGCCCCTCCCCACCTGCGCAAAACATCACGCTGTCAGTTGCAGCCCTGGCACTCTCAGCAAACACGCTATTTGCAAAAATGCTCCCGTACTGCTGAGCGTGTCTGGAGGAAAACTCACTCTGAACCTGACTTCATACAGTATAAGTTTATGCTTCATTCATACACTTGTGCCCTTCACTTAGCCAAGCAAACCTACTTCTCCTCCCTTATATCTACTCTTTCCTCAAACCCTAAACGACTCTCCTCTACCCTCCTGCTCCACCCCCTCATCTGTCTTTAATGCTCAAGACTTGGCAGACTACTTTTTAAACAAAACAAATTCTATCCGAAGCAACATCCTAACACCAACCTGCAATACTCCATCAACAGGCCCTGCCACTCCCTTTGCCACCCTCTGCATCCTCCATCCAGCCACTGAGAATGAAGTTTCCTCCTTGCTATCTTCCTCATGCCTCACTACCTGCCCACTCTACCCTATACCTTCCCATCTAATACCCTCCCTATCTTCTACCCTCATTCCTGCTCTTACCCACATCTTCAACCTATCTCTTTCTACCGGCTCATTCCCATCTTCTTTCAAACATGCAATAGTCACTCCCATACTCAAAAAACCCTCCCTTGACCCTAATTCTCCTGAAAGCTACCGCCCAATATCACTGCTCCCACTAACATCAAAACTCCTTGAAAAATTAGTTTATAATCGCCTAACCCACTTCCTGTCCGCCAACTCCTTGCTTGACCCCCTGCAATTCGGATTCCACCACAAACACTCAACTGAGACTGCCCTTACCAAGGTTACGAACGATCTCTCTGCTAAAAATATAGGCCACTACTCCATACTCATCCTACTTGACCTCTCAGCTGCCTTCGACACAGTTGACCACCCCTTCCTCCTACAGACCCTTAGCTCTTTTGGCCTCTGTGGCACTGCTCTTTCCTGGTTTCACTCTTATCTTTCTCACAGGTCTTTTTCTTTGTCATTTGCCAATGACTCCTCCTCTCTAATACCTCTGTCTGTTGGAGTACCTCAAGGATCTGTTCTGGGTCCTCTACTCTTCTCCATTTATACTTCTTCACTGGGTAAACTTATCAACAGTTATGGCTTCAAATATCACCTCTATGCTGATGACACCCAGATCTACCTCTCCACCCCTGCTCTCTCTCCCTCTGTCCTTTCTCATGTCAGCAACTGTTTATCTGGTATTTCTTCCTGGATGGCCTCTCACCATCTAAAGATTAACATGTCCAAGACTGAGCTCCTTCTTATCCCCCCCTCAAGCTCTATGCCGACCTGTGACTTCTCTATCCCTGTTGACGGCACCACCATTTCCCCATCGCCCCAAGTCCACTGCCTCTGAGTTACACTTGACTCAAACCTATCCTTCACCCCCCATATCCAATCGCTTTCTACATCCTGCCGCAACCATCTACGCAACATTTCCAAGATTCAACCTTTTCTGTGCGCTAACACCACAAAGCAAATAATCCACTCCCTTGTTATTTCCCGACTTGACTACTGCAATAACCTACTTACTGGCCTTCCTCTTTCCCGCCTCTCCCCTCTTCAATCCATCCTAAATGCCTCTGCCAGACTGATCCACCTTTCCCGCCGCTCTGTATCTGCTGCACCTCTCTGTGAGTCCCTTCACTGGATCCCCATACACAGCAGAATTAAATTCAAAATTCTCACCCTTGCATACAAAGCACTCACCAACTCCGCTCCCCTCTACCTATCCTCTCTAATCAACAAGTATACTCCAGCCCGCCCACTAAGATCCAACAATGACCTGCTCCTTGCTTCTGCGACTATCACCTCCTCTCATGCTAGACTGCAGGACTTCTGTTGTGCAGCACCTACCCTCTGGAACACTCTCCCTCGTGCTGTCAGGCTTTGCCCAAATCTTTCTTCCTTTAAATGCTCCCTGAAGACTTTTCTGTTCAGAGAAGCCTACCACCCAACTCAATAATATTGCTCTTACCTAACAACATTTTCCTCATCTAACTCTGCATTAACATCGCTCTCACTCTTGCAGTCCTCACCTCATGTTTCCCAACCTCCTACCCTTCTAGATTGTAAGTTCCCATGGGAATAGGGCCCTCAATTCCTCCTGTATTTGTTTGTAAATTCTGTCCTGTCTCTTAGTCTTAGAAGTTTTATACTATTGTTTTATTTAAATGATCTGTATCCATAGATAACACAGCGGAATATGATGGCGCTTCATAAATAAAGTATAATAATAATAATAATGGTATCTCCTGACGCATGGCTGGAGATTAAACCAGGCAAAAATTCTCTCACTGTTATCAAACCTTTTTCTTCTCCATGGAGCCTTTATCTTGTTCTTCAACAGACTCTGTTTGACCCTATTTATTCTATTTATATTAAAGGGACAGTTTATTCAAAATTAAACTTTCATGATTCAGATAGGGCATTTTAAACGTCTTTCCAATTGACTTGTATCATAAATTTGCTTTATTCCCTTGGTGGTATTTCTCAAAAGCTAAACCTAGGTAGGCTCAAACTGATTTCTAAACTGTTGAAAACTGCCTCATAAGCACATACACATACAGGGAGTGCAGAATTATTAGGCAAGTTGTATTTTTGAGGATTAATTTTATTATTGAACAACAACCATGTTCTCAATGAACCCAAAAAACTCATTAATATCAAAGCTGAATATTTTTGGAAGTAGTTTTTTGTTTGTTTTTAGTTTTAGCTATTTTAGGGGGATATCTGTGTGTGCAGGTGACTATTACTGTGCATAATTAATAGGCAACTTAACAAAAAACAAATATATACCCATTTCAATTATTTATTTTTACCAGTGAAACCAATATAACATCTCAACATTCACAAATATACATTTCTGACATTCAAAAAGAAAACAAAAACAAATCAGTGACCAATATAGCCACCTTTCTTTGCAAGGACACTCAAAAGCCTGCCATCCATGGATTCTGTCAGTGTTTTGATCTGTTCACCATCAACATTGCGTGCAGCAGCAACCACAGCCTCCCAGACACTGTTCAGAGAGGTGTACTGTTTTCCCTCCTTGTAAATCTCACATTTGATGATGGACCACAGGTTCTCAATGGGGTTCAAATCAGGTGAACAAGGAGGCCATGTCATTAGATTTTCTTCTTTTATACCCTTTCTTGCCAGCCACGCTGTGGAGTACTTGGACGCGTGTGATGGAGCATTGTCCTGCATGAAAATCATGTTTTTCTTGAAGGATGCAGACTTCTTCCTGTACCACTGCTTGAAGAAGGTGTCTTCCAGAAACTGGCAGTAGGACTGGGAGTTGAGCTTGACTCCATCCTCAACCCGAAAAGGCCCCACAAGCTCATCTTTGATGATACCAGCCTAAACCAGTACTCCACCTCCACCTTGCTGGCGTCTGAGTCGGACTGGAGCTCTCTGCCCTTTACCAATCCAGCCACGGGCCCATCCATCTGGCCCATCAAGACTCACTCTCATTTCATCAGTCCATAAAACCTTAGAAAAATCAGTCTTGAGATATTTCTTGGCCCAGTCTTGACGTTTCAGCTTGTGTGTCTTGTTCAGTAGTGGTCGTCTTTCAGCCTTTCTTACCTTGGCCATGTCTCTGAGTATTGCACACCTTGTGCTTTTGGGCACTCCAGTGATGTTGCAGCTCTGAAATATGGCCAAATGGTGGCAAGTGGCATCTTGGCAGCTGCACGCTTGACTTTTCTCAGTTCATGGGCAGTTATTTTGCGCCTTGGTTTTTCCACACGCTTCTTGCGACCCTGTTGACTATTTTGAATGAAACGCTTGATTGTTCGATGATCACGCTTCAGAAGCTTTGCAATTTTAAGAGTGCTGCATCCCTCTGCAAGATATCTCACTATTTTTGACTTTTCTGAGCCTGTCAAGTCCTTCTTTTGACCCATTTTGCCAAAGGAAAGGAAGTTGCCTAATAATTATGCACACCTGATATAGGGTGTTGATGTCATTAGACCACACCCCTTCTCATTACAGAGATGCACATCACCTAATATACTTAATTGGTAGTAGGCTTTCGAGCCTATACAGCTTGGAGTAAGACAACATGCATAAAGAGGATGATGTGGTCAAAATACTCATTTGCCTAATAATTCTGCACTCACTGTATGAGGTAATATATGTGTTTATACATATGTGTGTGTGCTTATACATGTGTCTATTTATGTGTGTGTGTTTATACATAAGTATATTTGTTATACATGTGTCTGTGTGTGTGTGTGTTTGTGTTTATACATATGTGTATGTGTCTATGTGTGTTTGCTTATACGTCTCTATGTGTGTTTTTTTATTTATATATATATATATGTGTGTGTGTGTTTATACATGTGTCTATTTATGTGTGTGTGTTTATACATATGTGTGAGTGCTTATACATGTGTCTATGTATGTGTTTTTATACATATGTGTGTGTGTTTATACATGTGTATATGCTTATACATGTGTCTATTTATGTGTATGTGTGTGTTTATACATATGTGTATGTGCTTTTACATGTGTCTGTGTGTGTTTATACATATATGTATTTGCTTATATATGTGCCTATTTATGTGTGTTTATACATATGTGTGTGTGCTTATACATGTCTATTTATGTGTGTGTGTTTATATATATATGTGTATGTGCTTATGCATGTGTCTATTTATGTGTGTGTGTTTATACAAATGTGTGTGTGCTTATACATGTGTCTATTTATGTGTGTTTGTTTATATATATATGTGTGTGTGCTTATACATGTGTCTTTGTGTGTTTATACATATGTGTGTGTGTTTATACATGTGCCTATTTGTGTGTGTGTGTTTATACATATGTGTATGTGCTTATACATGTGTCTATTTATGTGTGTTTGTTTATACATATGTGTGTGTGCTTATACATCTGTCTATTTATGTGTGTGTTTATACATATGTGTGCGTATTTATACATGTGTCTATGTGTGTGTGTATTTATACATGTGTCTGTGTGTGTGTTTATACATATGTGTGTGTGCTTATACATGTAGTAAAAGAAAACAGAATAGTTCCTTGAGGCTGAGATACACCTGTTACACGTGCAAAAGACCACCTTTGCTGAGTTACCCTTAGTTGGAGCACACTTGCATGACACCACTCACCACAAGATTGAGACTGTAGAAGAAACTGTTTCTCTTTGAGCAGTCTGATGGCCGCTGCACAAACGTGAGTCTCCCAATATCCCATATCATTCACTGCTTAGCACTGGCATTCCCTTTGAAACTCACCGGATTCCCTCTGACAGTAGAACGCGTATGACCATGACCCTCTGGTCCAAGGCCAATCAACGGATCTGTCGATGACGTCTAATCTGTGTAGAGCCAATCAAGGTAGAAAGACGGCAGATATGATTTCAGTGTGTGGGGGGGTCTCCTTTGTGCTGTGTAATTTACACCGGGTAAATTAAGAAAACAGGTGTCCGGGTGTCTTTGTTGGAGACCAAAAAAGGCAGAAAAACTCCAGTGGTTAAGGGGACTCATCGTAATCCCCTAAGCGATACAATAGAAAAAAATAAGAAGTCCGGAGTCTTGTCTAAAAGTTAATAAAAATAATACTTTATTTCAATTCATGGAATTAAAAACAGGAGGACTGGTCTTACGCATTTCGGCATAGAGCCGTAATCATAGACCTGACAATGCAGTGTGTCCACCCTCTTTAAAAAGGCAGCTGCTAAGCTGCAATTAGTCAAACAATTGATGACAGTTGGATTAACCCCTGAAACAACCCCTTTAATCAAGTTAAAGGGACAGTAAACCTTAAAAATAATGTTATATAATTCTGCACATAGTGCAGAATTATATAACATTATATTAGCCAAACATTTATAAAACATAATTTCCCCCTATTAACTTTAAAAAACCCCACTGTTTCACAGACCCGCTCTCTGCTCTCTGCTGAGCGGGTCTGTTATATTTACTCAGCGCATCGGGCCAGCTGTATAGTCACAGCCCGGCCTGACCGCACCATAAGACTAAGGAGCGAGCTGCACTTAGTCTTATGCGCGGTCGGGCCGGGCTGTGACTATACAGCTGGCCCGATGCGCTGAGTAAATATAACAGACCCGCTCAGCAGAGAGCGGGTCTGTGAAACAGCGGTTTTTTTTTTAAATTAATAGGGGAAATTATGTTTTATAAATGTTTGGCTAATATAATGTTATATAATTCTGCACTATGTGCAGAATTATATAACATTATTTTTAAAGTTTACTGACACTTTAACCATGATTAACAGTAATTATTCTAGCAGAAGGGAAGGACTAATATACAAGGAAATAATCTTAAATTCACATCCAAAAGAACATAGGGACATAGGCTATTTACTATCTAGAATTAGGAACAAGCCTGAAAACTGCATGAAGTATTAAATGCATCATATCAATATCAATACACAGTTGGAAAAAACTTGTTGACTGAAATAGTGTAGACTGCTAAGGATATGGTCATTTAAACACTGAATCTATAACACCAAAATCACAACATATGAAAAGATAATGCAACTCTGCGCTGTACATATTGGTCATAAGCACATTAAACTGAGAGAATCAGAACAGTGTGGTAAAATCTCATTATGAGATGATAATCATACAAATAAATACTAAATACAGTTGATCTATGGTATCATCATAAAATATTTAAACATCATAGATAGATAGATAGATAGATAGATAGAAATTAATTGATGGATTAAACTAGGCTTGCCATTACCATTGTGACCTGGAACCCCTCTATTATAGACTCACTGTATAAAGATATATATATATATGTGTGTGAGAATGTAGAGGAATGTGACCCTTTAAAATAAGTTCAGGTATCCAAAAGAGCAAATCCACTAAAAATTCTTAAACAATAGGAAACTGGTAGCTAATAATGGTTAGTGGAATAATACACAGAACCTATTCCCAGCAATTAATGATATCATACTCTGAATTAAGCCCTCTGGGTACCTTTGTGGCTGATTTAAAGATCCAGAAAATGTCTTGCCTTGATAACATCCTATCCTGTTGCCTCCTCTGCTGGAAATTTTAACACGCTCTACTGCTCGCCATCTAAATGTGTTGGTATTTTGATCGTGAACATATAAAAAATGTCTAGAAAGCTCAGAACATCTCATTTCATTGGATAACATGAACAAGATATTTCCCTATTCGTGTGCATACATCTCTGCTCGTCATCCCTACATACTGTAGGCGGTGTTCTGTGCATTCTATTAAATATATAACACAGGATGTAGAGCAGATAATACAGCCCTGTGTTTCAAATGTTTGGCCTGTAACCCATGAATAAAAGGCTTTCCCTTGCAGCGGGGATGACCACTTCTGTAGCTGCCGTTTACTCTTAGCCATGAACTAGCCCTAGTGGGAGTGCTGATATAGCTAGGTGAAAGCCAATTACCTAATGTTAGATTCCTAGAAAAACTTCACTTGCAGCTATTTTCTACCACTTTCTTCAGTTTCTTATCTCCATAAAGTATAGGACAATATTTCTTAATGATTTGACATATTTCAGAATATTCAGAAGAATATTTAGTGAGGAAAAGAGGCTGCTGTGTGTTTGAATTCCTGTGTTTAGAATGGAACGTTTCCTCTCTAACCACTGTGCTTACCTCATCTGAGATGTCATTGACCAATTTAGTACAATAACCTCTATTTTTAATGCGCCTTTTTAGATCTGTACTCTGTGATAGTCAGCCAGATCTGAACAAATCCTTTTAGTTCTGATGAATTGGCTTTTTACAATGCCCTTAAAAACGTGCTTGGGATGGGCACTCTTTGCATGAAGGAGGGCATTACCTGAAATCTTTTTATTTGTCCTTCCCTTCAGCTAGAATAACTACTGTTAATCATAGTTAACTTGATTAAAAGGGGTTGTTTCACTTTAAATAATCCAACTGTCATTAATTGTTTGACCAATTGCAGCTTAGCAGCTGCCTTTTTAAAGAGGGTGGACACACTGTCCGCCACTGTTTATCCTGTTTTTAATTCCATGGATTGAAATAAAGTATTATTTTTATTAACTTTTGCACAAGACTCCGGTCTTCTTCATTTTTTTTCTATTGTACTGCTTATACACGTGTCTATTTATGTGTGTGTGTATTTATACATATGTCTATTTATGTTTGTGTGTATATTTATACATATGTCTATGTGTGTGTGTGTATTTATACATATGTCTATGTGTGTGTGTATTTATACATATGTCTATGTGTGTGTGCGTATTTATACATATGTCTATGTGTGTGTGTGTATTTATACATATGTCTATGTGTGTGTGTATTTATACATATGTCTATGTGTGTGTGTGTATTTATACATATGTCTATTTATGTGTGTGTGTATTTATACATATGTCTATGTGTGTGTGTATTTATACATATGTCTATTTATGTGTGTGTGTATTTATACATATGTCTATGTGTGTGTGTATTTATACATATGTCTATGTGTGTGTGTATTTATAAATATGTCTATGTGTGTGTATTTATACATATGTCTATTTATATGTGTGTGTATTTATACATATGTCTATTTATGTGTGTGTGTATTTATACACGTTTCTATTTATGTGTGTGTGTATTTAAACATATGTCATGTGTTTATACATGTGTGTGTGTGTGTGTATATATACATGTGTTTATACGTGTGTGAGTGTATATACATGTTTTTATACATGTGTGTGTGTGCATATACTGTACATGTTTTTATAGGTGTGTGTATGTGCATATACATGTGTTTATACATGTGTGTGTGTGCATATATATGTGTTTATAAGTGTGTGTGTGTGCATATACATGTTATTATACATATGTGTGTGTGCATATATATATGTTTATAAGTGTGTGTGTATTTGTGCATAAACATGTTATTATACATATGTGTTCATACGTGTGTGTGTGCATATACATGTAAAAAATGAAAAAAAGTTCATATCCGTGGAATCGATATAATAAAAAAATACTTTATTGTAGGCAATCCATAGTAAAACACATGTAAGAAAAGGACATACAGGTTTTACGCGTTTCGGCAGGAGCCGTAATCATAAACCTGTAGGTACTACAGCTACTCAAGGTTAAAAAGCATGTTCTAAAGGTTCATTGGCTGGTGTAAACACACCTCCAATTACATTAACTCTTTACCACACAAGTTACAAATGTAGAGATAAACATATACATGCAAAGAAATGGTTATAAATACACACACACTGTGGGTCTAGATTAGTTAACATGCAATTCCTCAAGCAACAAAGTCATATATATACATTAGGGAAATATAAAAAATGTGTAATAAATGTAAAAAATATATTTAGGTATTTTAAATATTTTAAATAAGCCCTGACATGGTCAATTTGCGATTACTAGGAAGGGCTCAAATCTCCTTAAAGGTGTATCCCTAAGCTGTCAGATATTGTAGAATATGAAATAGATTGTGTTAAATGCAATTGGTATTAGTTACAATCATGTCAAAAATCCAAGTTCCAATATATATGGATTTAAACAACAAATGAATGTATATGAACACAGTACAACCTTCAGTACTTTAAGTATTGCGTATAAAGGTAAAAGGACTTGTTATATGATACCAATAATTACATCAATAATAAAATCAAAACGTGGTTTACAACCAATATAATAACAGCATTGATAACTTCTATAAGGTTTGCAATAGAGACCCTTCCATTTATATATACATTATCCAGTCAAAGTATTATTAAGTACTATATATCTATACTTGTTAGCTATATATGAAGTGCATGTGTATCTATCTCAATCTATTTCCAGTGATTTATTATGTCATATTCCGAATTAAATCCAAAAGGAATTTGGGTTTGTAATTTCATAATCCAATATACCTCTTGCCTGGCTAGAAGTTGATCTTTGTCACCACCCCTCATGGGTAGTGCCACTGCCTCTATTGCTCGCCACTTAAAGGATTTCACATCCTTTTGGTGGACTTCAAGAAAATCTCTTGATAATGCTGAGTATGGTTTTTTTATATTTAATATAGCCTAGATGCTCACGTATGCGAGTTCTAACATCCCGACTAGTCATGCCAACAAACTGCTTTGAATGATCTGTACACTCTATAAGGTATGACATAGTTTGTTGAACATTTCACACAGCCTTTTGTGGGGAATGATTCCTGTGACTGACAAGAGTAAAATTCCCGGCCCTCAGTCACAAAGTCACATGCCTTACATCTATGGTTGCCACATTTATATGTGCCATTCACAAGTAACCATGATCCTTCATTTTTCTTTGTGTTTGGTAACTGACTGGGGGTGAGGATATTACCCAAAGTGAGATTTCTGGAGTACACGCATCTGAAACCTTTCTTGACTGTTTCTTTTAAACACGTATCTCCCAATAAAATTGGGAAATATTTCTTTACAATGTCACATACTGATGTGTAGTCAGAAGAATATTTTGTAATAAAGGATAGATCCCTATCCTCTATATTATTCCGGACAGTTTTTTGTAGGGGAGGTCTACCTTCATCCAGAGTTTTTTTGGCTAGATGGTTAAGCAATCTGGGTGGATAGCCTCGTAGTTTTAATCTGTTTTTGATATTCAAACTCTCTATTTGAAAATCCTGATCTCTGCTACAGATCCTGCGTGCCCTAAGGAATTGACTTTTGGCAATTCCTTTAAACACATGTGAAGGATGGGCACTTTTATTATGGAGGATAGTGTTACCAGAGATCGGCTTTCTGTAGAGTGTAGAATGAATTTTATTGTCTGTGTCGGCACCACTTAAGGTGATATCCAAAAAATTCACATAATTTCTATGCCATTAAAAAGTGAAATTGAGTCCATTATCACTGGTATTTAAGTAGCCTACAAACTCAGTGGCTCTTAATTCAGTAGATGACCAAATAAAAATAAGGTCATCTATGAAACGTTGGTATAATACTATTTCTTCTCTGAAGGGGTTTCTCGCATCATACAGAAATGTTTCTTCAAGCCAGCCCATGAATAGATTTGCAAAGGAGGGGGACAATTTGGCCCCCATTGCTGTGCCTTGTTTCTGCAGATAGAACACCCCCTCAAAGAAGAAATAGTTGTGCTCCAAAAGAAATTGCGTGACTCGCAATAAATACTCAATTGTTGTTTCAGTCATGTTTTGGTCCTTGTTAAGAAAAAATCTGATAGGGGGATGGGGGATACTGGAATACAGGGAGACCACATCAATATTGTGCCAACTGTATTCCTGCCTCCATTCAATGTTATCCAAAATGCTCAAAACATGTGTTGTATCTCTGATATGACTAGGTAGGGCTAATACAAAGGGTTGTAGGATTTTATCCAACCAATCGTATAGAGGTTCCAGTAAGGAGCCAACACCAGATACGAAGGTCGGCCCTTAATATCCATCAAGCTTTTATGGACTTTGCATATACATGTGTTTATACATGTGTGTGTGTGTGTGTGTGCATATATATGTGTTTATACGTGTGTGTGTGCATATACATGTGTTTATACATGTGTGTGTACATATGCATGTGTTTATACATGTGTGTGTGCATATACATGTGTTTATACATGTGTGTGTGCATATACATGTGTTTATACATATGTGTGTGTGCATATACATGTGTTTATACATATGTGTGTGTGCATATACATGTGTTTATACGTGTGTGCATATACATGTGTTTATACGTGTGTGCATATACATGTGTGTGTGTGTGCATATACATGGTGTTTATACATATGTGTTTACATATACATGTGTTTATACATGTGTGTGTGCATACACATGTGTTTATACATGTGTGTGTGTGTGCATATACATGTGTTTATACATATGTGTGTGTGCATATACATGGTGTTTATACATATGTGTGTGTGCATATACATGGTGTTTATACATATGTGTGTGTGTGCATATACATGGTGTTTATACATATGTGTGTGTGCATATACATGGTGTTTATACATATGTGTGTGTGCATATACATGGTGTTTATACATATGTGTGTGTGCATATACAAGGTGTTTATACATATGTGTGTGTGCATATACATGGTGTTTATACATATGTGTGTGTGTGCATATACATGTGTTTATACATATGTGTGCATATAAATGGTGTTTATAAATATGTGTGTGTGCATATATATGTGTTTATACATATGTGTGTGTGCATATACATGGTGTTTATGCATATGTGTGTGTGCATATACATGGTGTTTATACATATGTGTGTGTGCATATACATGGTGTTTATACATATGTGTGTGTGCATATAAATGGTGTTTATAAATATGTGTGTGTGCATATACAATGTGTTTATACATATGTGTGTGTGCATATAAATGGTGTTTATAAATATGTGTGTGTGCATATACAATGTGTTTATACATATGTGTGTGTGCATATACATGGTGTTTATACATATGTGTGTGTGCATACACATGGTGTTTATACATATGTGTGTGTGCATATACATGGTGTTTATACATATGTGTGTGTGCATATACAAGGTGTTTATACATATGTGTGTGTGCATATACAAGGTGTTTATACATATGTGTGTGTGCATATACATGGTGTTTATACATATGTGTGTGTGCATATACATGGTGTTTATACATATGTGTGTGTGCATATACAAGGTGTTTATACATATGTGTGTGCGCATATACATGGTGTTTATACATATGTGTGTGTGCATATACATGGTGTTTATACATATGTGTGTGTGCATATACATGGTGTTTATACATATGTGTGTGTGCATATACAAGGTGTTTATACATATGTGTGTGTGCATATACATGGTGTTTATACATATGTGTGTGTGCATATACAAGGTGTTTATACATATGTGTGTGTGCATATACATGTTTTTATAAATATGTGTGTGTGCATATACATGTGTTTATACGTGTGTGCATATACAAGGTGTTTATACATATGTGTGTTTGTGCATATACATGGTGTTCATACATATGTCTGTGTGCATATAAATGGTGTTTATACATATGTGTGTGTGCATATACATGTGTTTATACATATTTGTGTGTGCATATACAAGGTGTTTATACATATGTGTGTGTGCATATACAAGGTGTTTATACATATGTGTGTGTGCATATACAAGGTGTTTATACATATGTGTGTGTGCATATACATGGTGTTTATACATATGTGTGTGTGCATATACATGGTGTTTATACATATGTGTGTGTGCATATACATGGTGTTTATACATATGTGTGTGTGCATATACAAGGTGTTTATACATATGTGTGTGTGTGCATATACATGGTGTTTATACATATCTATGTGTGCATATACAAGGGGTTTATACATATGTGTGTGTGCATATACAAGGTGTTTATACATATGTGTGTGTGCATATACATGGTGTTTATACATATCTATGTGTGCATATACAAGGGGTTTATACATATGTGTGTGTGCATATACAAGGTGTTTATACATATGTGTGTGTGCATATACAAGGTGTTTATACATATGTGTGTGTGCATATACATGGTGTTTATACATATCTATGTGTGCATATACAAGGTGTTTATACATATGTGTGTGTGCATATACAAGGTGTTTATACATATGTGTGTGTGCATATACATGGTGTTTATACATATGTGTGTGTGCATATACAAGGTGTTTATACATATGTGTGTGTGCATATACATGGTGTTTATAAATATGTGTGTGTGCATATACAAGGTGTTTATACATATGTGTGTGTGCATATACAAGGTGTTTATACATATGTGTGTGTGCATATACAGGGTGTTTATACATGTGTGTGTGCATATACGTAGTTTCAGCTCGCAACTCAAGCTATCCCATATACGGCACCGTGAGAGGCTAAAGTGCCGTAAGTCTGATAAACCAGCGATGTCCAGAAATCTGCGTAAGTACAAATTTCTGGAGTCGCCAGTGACTTACGGCACTTTAGAAACTGCCGGCGCCTACAAAACCTGACTAAGTTATAAAATCACCCGTACTGTCTAACATGCCTCCCAAACATAGCCCGACACGTCTAACCCTCTATCCGCTATCCCCCCTCACTATCCTAACAATAAAAAATGTATTAACCCCTAAACCGCCTCTCCCGGACCCAGCCGCCACCTAATAAAGTTATTAACCCCTAAACCGCCGCTCCCGGACCCCGCCGCCAGCTATATTAAATCTATAACCCCCTAATGTGAGCCCCTACCCCGCCGCCATCTACCTTACCTACCCCCTAAAGTGAGCCCCTTACACCGCCGCCATCTACCTTACCTACCCCCTAAAGTGAGCCCCTTACACCGCCACCATCTACCTTACTTACCCCCTAAAGTGAGCCCCTTACACCGCCGCCATCTACCTTACCTACCCCCTAAAGTGAGCCCCATCAGCCAATTGAACCAATCAGCCAATCGGATTGAACTTGAATCTGATTGGCTGATTCAATCAGCCAATCAGATTTTTCTACCTTAATTCTACCTAATAGAATCCTATCAGCCAATCGGAATTCGACGGACGCCATCTTGGATGACGTCATTTAAAGGTACCTCATTCCTCGTTCAGTCGTCGTGCCGGATGGATGCTCCGCGGCGGAGGAGCGAAGAAAGAAGATTGAAGATGCCGCTTTGCTTGAAGACATCGCCGGATGGAAGAAGACTTCTCTGCCGCTTGCTTGAAGACATCGCTGGGATGAAGACTTCTTCTTTGCCGCTTGATTTAAGACATCGCCGGATGGAAGAAGACTGCTCTGCCGCTTGATTGAAGACATCGCCCGGATCGGATGAAGAGTTCTGCCCGGCTGGGTGAATACAAGGTAGGGAGATCTTCAGGGGGGTAGTGTTAGGTTTTTTTAAGGGGGGTTTGGGTGGGTTTAGAATAGGGGTATGTGGGTGGTGGGTTGTAATGTTGGGGGGTATTGTGTGTTTTTTTACAGGCAAAAGAGCTGTTTTCTTTGGGGCATGCCCCGCAAAAGGCCCTTTTAAGGGCTGGTAAGGTAAAAGAGCTGTTAACTTTTTAATTTAGAATAGGGTAGGGAATTTTTTTTATTTTGGGGGGCTTTATTATTTTATTAGGGGGCTTAGAATAGGTGTAATTAGCTTAAAAATCTTGTAATCTTTTTTATTTTTTGTAATTTATTGTTTGTTTTGTTTTGTAATTTAGTTTAGTTTATTTAATTGTATTTTAGTTTAGATATTTGTAGTTTATTTAATTTATTGATAGTGTAGGTGTATTTGTAACTTAGGTTAGGATTTATTTTACAGGTAAATTGGTAATTATTTTAACTAGGTAGCTATTAAATAGTTATTAACTATTTAATAGCTATTGTACCTAGTTAAAATAAATACCAAGTTACCTGTAAAATAAATATAAACCCTAAAATAGCTACAATGTAATTATTAATTACATTGTAGCTATCTAAGGCCTAGATTTAGAGTTGGGCGGTAGCCGTCAAAACCAGCGTTAGAGGCTCCTAACGCTGGTTTTGGGCTACCGCCGGTATTTGGAGTCAGTCAGGAAAGAGTCTAACGCTCACTTTGCAGCCGTGACTTTTCCATACCGCAGATCCCCTTACGTCATTTGCGTATCCTATCTTTTCAATGTGATCTTTCTAACGCCGGTATTTAGAGTCGTGGCTGAAGTGAGCGTTAGAATTCTAACGACAAAACTCCAGCCACAGAAAAAAGTCAGTAGTTAAGAGCATTCTGGGCTAACGCCGGTTCATAAAGCTCTTAACTACTGTGCTCTAAAGTACACTAACACCCATAAACTACCTATGTACCCCTAAACCGAGGCCCCCCCACATCGCCGCCACTCTATAAAAATTTTTTAACCCCTAATCTTCCGCTCCGTACACTGCCACCAACTACGTTATCCCTATGTACCCCTAATCTGCTGCCCCTAACACCGCCGACCCCTATATTATATTTATTAACCCCTAATCTGCCCCCGACAACGTCGCCTCCACCTGCCTACACTTATTAACCCCTAATCTGCCGTCCGCACGCCGCCGCCAGCTACATTATAGCTATGTACCCCTAATCTGCTGCCCCTAACACCGCCGACCCCTATATTATATTTATTAACCCCTAATCTGCCCTCACAACGTCGCCTCCACCTGCCTACACTTATTAACCCCTAATCTGCCGAGCGGACCGCACCGCTATTATAATAAAGTTATTAACCCCTAAACCGCCTCACTCCCGCCTCAATAACCCTATAATAAATAGTATTAACCCCTAATCTGCCCTCCCTAACATCGCCGACACCTAACTTCAAGTATTAACCCCTAATCTGCCGATCGGAGCTCACCGCTACTCTAATAAATTTTTTAACCCCTAAACCTAATTTTAACCCTAACCCTAACACCCCCCTAAATTAAATATAATTTTATTCTAACAAAATAAATTAACTCTTATTAAATAAATTATTCCTATTTAAAGCTAAATACTTACCTGTAAAATAAACCCTAATATAGCTACAATATAAATTATAATTATATTATAGCTATTTTAGGATTAATATTTATTTTACAGGCAACTTTGTATTTATTTTAACCAGGTACAATAGCTATTAAATAGTTCAGAACTATTTAATAGCTAAAATAGTTAAAATAATTACAAAATTACCTGTAAAATAAATCCTAACCTAAGTTACAATTAAACCTAACACTACACTATCAATAAATTAATTAAATACAATACCTACAATTATCTACAATTAAACCTAACACTACACTATCAATAAATTATTTAAATAAAATATCTACAAATAAATACAATGAAATAAACTAACTAAAGTACGAAAAATAAAAAAGAACTAAGTTACAAAAAATAAAAAAATATTTACAAACATTAGAAAAATATTACAACAATTTTAAACTAATTACACCTACTCTAAGCCCCCTAATAAAATAACAAAGCCCCCCAAAATAAAAAATGCCCTACCCTATTCTAAATTAAAAAAGTTCAAAGCTCTTTTACCTTACCAGCCCTGAACAGGGCCCTTTGCGGAGCATGCCCCAAAGAATTCAGCTCTTTTGCCTGTAAAAACAAAACCACATACAATACCCCCCCCAACATTACAACCCACCACCCACATACCCCTAATCTAACCCAAACCCCCCTTAAATAAACCTAACACTAAGCCCCTGAAGATCTCCCTACCTTGTCTTCACCTCACTGGGTCCCGATCTGTCCAGAAGAGCCTCCGATGTCTTGATCCAAGCCCAAGCGGGGGGCTGAAGAGTGACGTCCATCCTTGGGCTGAAGTCTGGATCCAAGCGGCGGCTGAAGAAATCCATCATCGGCTGAAGTCAGAAGTCCATCATCGGGATGAAGTCTTCTATCAAGCCGCATCTTCAATCTTCTTTCTTCTGGAGCGGAGCGGAGCCATCTTCTTTCCAACCGACGCGGATCCAACCTCTTCAACCGACGCCTACTCGCCGAATGACGGTTCTTTTAAATGACGTCATCCAAGATGGCGTCCCTCGAATTCCGATTGGCTGATAGGATTCTATCAGCCAATCGGAATTAAGGTAGGAATATTCTGATTGGCTGATGGAATCAGCCAATCAGAATCAAGTTCAATCCGATTGGCTGATCCAATCAGCCAATCAGATTGAGCTCGCATTCTATTGGCTGTTCCGATATTCCTACCTTAATTCCGATTGGCTGATTAGGTTTATTTAAGGGGGGTTTGGGTTAGATTAGGGGTATGCGGGTGGTGGGTTGTAATGTTGGGGGGGTATTGTATGTGTTTTTTTTACAGGCAAAAGAGCTGAATTCTTTGGGGCATGCCTCGCAAAGGGCTAGTAAGGTAAAAGAGCTTTGAACTTTTTTAATTTAGAATAGGGTAGGGCATTTTTTATTTTGGGGGGCTTTGTTATTTTATTAGGGGGCTTAGAGTAGGTGTAATTAGTTTAAAATTGTTGTAATATTTTTCTAATGTTTGTAAATATTTTTTTATTTTTTGTAACTTAGTTCTTTTTTATTTTTTGTACTTTAGTTAGTTTATTTCATTGTAGTTATTTGTAGGTATTGTATTTAAATAATTTATTGATAGTGTAGTGTTAGTTTTAATTGTAACTTAGGTTAGGATTTATTTTACAGGTAATTTTGTAATTATTTTAACTAGGTAACTATTAAATAGTTCTTAACTATTTAATAGCTATTGTACCTGGTTAATATAATTACAAAGTTGCCTGTAAAATAAATATTAATCCTAAAATAGCTATAATATAATTATAATTTATATTGTAGCTATATTAGGGTTTATTTTACAGGTAAGTATTTAGCTTTAAATAGGAATAAGTTATTTAATAAGAGTTAATTTATTTCGTTAGATAAAAATTATATTTAACTTAGGGGGGTGTTAGGGTTAGGGTTAGAATTAGCTTTAGGGGTTAATACATTTATTAGAATAGCTGTGAGCTCCAGTCGGCAGATTAGGGGTTAATAATTGAAGTTAGGTGTCGGCGATGTTAGGGAGGGCAGATTAGGGTTTAATACTATTTATTATAGGGTTATTGAGGCGGGAGTGAGGCGGATTAGGGGTTAATAACTTTATTATAATAGCGGCGCGGTCCGGTCGACAGATTAGGGGTTAATAAGTGTAGGCAGGTGGAGGCGACGTTGTGGGGGGCAGATTAGGGGTTAATTAATATAATATAGGGGTCAGCGGTGTTAGGGGCAGCAGGTTAGGGGTACATAGGGATAATGTAAGTAGTGGCGGTTTACGGAGCGGCAGATTAGGGGTTAAAAAAAATATGCAGGTGTCAGCGATATCGGGGGCGGCAGAATAGGGGTTAATAAGTGTAAGGTTAGGGGTGTTTAGACTCGGGGTACATGTTAGAGTGTTAGGTGCAGACGTAGGAAGTGTTTCCCCATAGAAAACAATGGGGCTGCGTTAGGAGCTGAACGCGGCTTTTTTGCAGGTGTTAGGTTTTTTTTCAGCTCAAACAGCCCCATTGTTTTCTGTGGGGGAATCGTGCATGAGCACGTTTTTGAAGCTGGCCGCGTCCGTAAGCACCGCTGGTATTGAGAGTTGCAGTGGCGGTAAATTATGCTCTACGCTCCCTTTTTGGAGCCTAACGCACTGAAAACCCAGCCATTCTGTGAACTCTAAATACCAGCGGTATTTAAAAGGTGCGTTGGAAAAAAAGCACGCGTAGCTAACGCACCCCTTTGGCCGCAGAACTCTAAATCTAGGCGTTAGGGTTTATTTTATAGCTAAGTATTTAGATTTAAATATGAATATTTTAATAAATAATATTAATATTAATTAGATTTATTTTAATAAGAATTTAGTTAGGGATGTTAGAGTTAGATAGGGTTATTATACTTAATATATATATAATATAATAACGATGTTAACTATATTAACCCTAATATAATTAGGGTTAATATAGTTAATATAGCTGGCAGCGGTGTAGGGGGATTAGATTAGGGGTTAATGTGTTTAATATAAGTGGCGGCGGTGTAGGGGGATTAAATTAGGGGTTAATGTGTTTAATATAGGTGGCGGCGGTGTAGGGGGATTAAATTAGGGGTTAATATTTTTAAAATAGATGGCGGCGGGGTAGGAGCTCACTTTAGGGGGTAGGTAAGGTAGATGGCGGCGGGGTAGGGGCTCACTTTAGGGGGTAGGTAAGGTAGATGGCGGCTGGGTAGGGGCTCACTTTAGGGGGTAGGTAAGGTAGATGGCAGCGGTGTAAGGGGCTCACATTAGGGGGTATGTAATGTAGCTGGCGACGGTGTAGGGGGATCACATTAGGGGGTTATACTTTTAATGTAGGTGGCGGCGGGGTCCAGGAGAGGCGGTTTAGGGGTTAAATACTTTTTTAGGGATTGCGGCAGGGGATCGCGGTTGACAGGTAGATAGACATTGCGCATGCGTTAGGTGTTAGGTTTTATTTAGCAGGTAGTTTAGGGAGTTACGGGGCTCCAATAGACAGCGTAAGGCTTACTACAGCTGCATTTTGTGGCGAGGTGAAAATGGAGTAAGATTTCTCCATTTTCGCCACGTAGGTCCTTACGCTGTATATTGGATACCAAACTGCGCGGGTTTGGTATACCTGTCTATGGCCCAAAAAACTATGGGCGAAGGAAATATAGGAGCGTAACTTCTAGGTTACGCCGTATAGAGAATACCAAACCCGCACAAAATTCGGCGTCGCCAGCTTTTGCGGGCGACGCTGCATATCGGATCCGGTCCATGGTGTTTATACATATGTGTGTGTGAATATACATAGTGTTTATACATATGTGTGTGTGCATACACATGGATTTTATACATATGTGTGTGTGCATATACAAGGTGTTTATGCATATGTGTGTGTGCATATACATGGTGTTTATACATATGTGTGTGTGTGTGCATATACATGGTGTTTATACATATGTGTGTGTGCATATATATGTGTTTATACATAGGTGTGTGTGCATATACATGTGTTTATACATATGTGTGTGTGAATATACATGGTGTTTATACATATGTGTGTGTGCATACACATGGATTTTATACATATGTGTGTGTGCATATACAAGGTGTTTATACATATGTGTGTGTGCATATACATGGTGTTTATACATATGTGTGTGTGTGTGCATATACATGGTGTTTATACATAGGTGTGTGTGCATATACATGTGTTTATACATATGTGTGTGTGCATATACATGGTGTTTATACATGTGTGTGTGCATATACATGGTGTTTATAAATATGTGTGTGTGCATATACATGGTGTTTATACATATGTGTGTCTGCATATACAAGGTGTTTATACATATGTGTGTGTGCATATACATGTGTTTATACATATGTGTGTGTGTGCATATACATGGTGTTTATACATATGTGTGTGTGCATATACATGTGTTTATACATATGTGTGTGTGCATATACATGGTGTTTATACATATGTGCGTGTGCATATACATGGTGTTTATACGTATGTGTGTGTGCATATACATGGTGTTTATACATATGTGTGTGTGCATATATATGTGTTTATACATATGTGTGTGTGTGTGTGTGCATATATATGTGTTTATACATATGTGTGTGTGCATATACATGGTGTTTATACATATGTGTGTGTGCATATACAATGTGTTTATACATATGTGTGTGTGCATATAAATGGTGTTTATACATATGTCTGTGTGCATATAAATGGTGTTTATACATATGTGTGTGTGTGCATATACATGTGTTTATACATATGTGTGTGTGCATATACAGGGTGTTTATACATATGTGTGTGTGTGCATATACATGGTGTTTATACATATGTGTGTGTGCATATACATGGTGTTTATACATATGTGTGTGTGCATATACAAGGTGTTTATACAAATGTGTGTGTGCATATACATGGTGTTTATTCATATGTGTGTGTGTGCATATACAAGGTGTTTATACATATGTGTGTGTGCATATACAAGGTGTTTATACATATGTGTGTGTGCATATACAAGGTGTTTATACATATGTGTGTGCGCATATACATGGTGTTTATACATATGTGTGTGTGCATATACATGGTGTTTATACATATGTGTGTGTGCATATACATGGTGTTTATACATATGTGTGTGTGCATATAGAAGGTGTTTATAAATATGTGTGTGTGTGCATATACAAGGTGTTTATACATATGTGTGTGTGCATATACATGGTGTTTATACATATGTGTGTGTGTGCATATACATGTGTTTATACATATGTGTGCATATAAATGGTGTTTATAAATATGTGTGTGTGCATATATATGTGTTTATACATATGTGTGTGTGCATATACATGGTGTTTATACTTATGTGTGTGTGCATATACATGGTGTTTATACATATGTGTGTGTGCATATACATGTGTTTATACATATGTGTGTGTGCATATACAGGGTGTTTATACATATGTGTGTGTGCATATACATGTGTTTATACATATGTGTGTGTGCATATACATGGTGTTTATACATATGTGTGTGTGCATATACATGTGTTTATACATATGTGTGTGTGCGCATATACATGGTGTTTATACATATGTGTGTGTGCATATACAAGGTGTTTATACAAATTTGTGTGTGCAAATACAAGGTGTTTATACATATGTGTGTGTGCATATACATGGTGTTTATACATATGTGTGTGTGTGCATATACAAGGTGTTTATACATATGTGTGTGTGCATATACAAGGTGTTTATACATATGTGTGTGTGCATATACATGGTGTTTATACATATGTGTGTGTGCATATACATGGTGTTTATACATATGTGTGTGTGCATATACATGGTGTTTATACATATGTGTGTGTGCATATACAAGGTGTTTATAAATATATGTGTGTGTGCATATACAAGGTGTTTATACATATGTGTGTGTGCATATACATGGTGTTTATACATATGTGTGTGTGTGCATATACATGTGTTTATACATATGTGTGCATATAAATGGTGTTTATAAATATGTGTGTGTGCATATATATGTGTTTATACATATGTGTGTGTGCATATACAAGGTGTTTATACATATGTGTGTGTGCATATACATGGTGTTTATACATATGTGTGTGTGTGCATATACATGTGTTTATACATATGTGTGCATATAAATGGTGTTTATAAATATGTGTGTGTGCATATATATGTGTTTATACATATGTGTGTGTGCATATACATGGTGTTTATACTTATGTGTGTGTGCATATACATGGTGTTTATACATATGTGTGTGTGCATATACATGGTGTTTATACATATGTGTGTGTGCATATACTTGGTGTTTATACTTATGTGTGTGTGTGTGCATATACATGGTGTTTATACATATGTGTGTGTGCATATATATGTGTTTATACATATGTGTGTGTGTGTGCATATATATGTGTTTATACATATGTGTGTGTGCATATACATCGTGTTTATACATATGTGTGTGTGCATATACAATGTGTTTATACATATGTGTGTGTGCATGTACATGGTGTTTATACATATGTGTGTGTGCATATAAATGGTGTTTATACATATGTGTGTGTGTGCATATACATGTGTTTATACATATGTGTGTGTGCATATACAGGGTGTTTATACATATGTGTGTGTGCGCATATACATGGTGTTTATACATATGTGTGTGTGCATATACAAGGTGTTTATACAAATTTGTGTGTGCAAATACAAGGTGTTTATACATATGTGTGTGTGCATATACATGGTGTTTATACATATGTGTGTGTGTGCATATACAAGGTGTTTATACATATGTGTGTGTGCATATACAAGGTGTTTATACATATGTGTGTGTGCATATACATGGTGTTTATACATATGTGTGTGTGCATATACATGGTGTTTATACATATGTGTGTGTGCATATACATGGTGTTTATACATATGTGTGTGTGCATATACAAGGTGTTTATAAATATGTGTGTGTGTGCATATACAAGGTGTTTATACATATGTGTGTGTGCATATACATGGTGTTTATACATATGTGTGTGTGTGCATATACATGTGTTTATACATATGTGTGCATATAAATGGTGTTTATAAATATGTGTGTGTGCATATATATGTGTTTATACATATGTGTGTGTGCATATACATGGTGTTTATACTTATGTGTGTGTGTGTGCATATACATGGTGTTTATACATATGTGTGTGTGCATATATATGTGTTTATACATATGTGTGTGTGTGTGTGCATATATATGTGTTTATACATATGTGTGTGTGCATATACATCGTGTTTATACATATGTGTGTGTGCATATACAATGTGTTTATACATATGTGTGTGTGCATGTACATGGTGTTTATACATATGTGTGTGTGCATATAAATGGTGTTTATACATATGTGTGTGTGTGTGCATATACATGTGTTTATACATATGTGTGTGTGCATATACAGGGTGTTTATACATATGTGTGTGTGCATATACATGGTGTTTATACATATGTGTGTGTGCATATACAAGGTGTTTATACAAATTTGTGTGTGCAAATACAAGGTGTTTATACATATGTGTGTGTGCATATACATGGTGTTTATACATATGTGTGTGTGTGCATATACAAGGTGTTTATACATATGTGTGTGTGCATATACAAGGTGTTTATACATATGTGTGTGTGCATATACATGGTGTTTATACATATGTGTGTGTGCATATACATGGTGTTTATACATATGTGTGTGTGCATATACATGGTGTTTATACATATGTGTGTGTGCATATACAAGGTGTTTATAAATATGTGTGTGTGTGCATATACAAGGTGTTTATACATATGTGTGTGTGCATATACATGGTGTTTATACATATGTGTGTGTGTGCATATACATGTGTTTATACATATGTGTGCATATAAATGGTGTTTATAAATATGTGTGTGTGCATATATATGTGTTTATACATATGTGTGTGTGCATATACATGGTGTTTATACATATGTGTGTGTGCATATACATGGTGTTTATACATATGTGTTTGTGCATATACATGGTTTTATACATATGTGTGTGCATATAAATGGTGTTTATAAATATGTGTGTGTGCATATATATGTGTTTATACATATGTGTGTGTGCATATACATGGTGTTTATACATATGTGTGTGTGCATATACAAGGTGTTTATACATATGTGTGTGTGCATATACATGGTGTTTATACATATGTGTGTGTGCATATACAAGGTGTTTATACATATGTGTGTGTGCATATACAAGGTGTTTATACATATGTGTGTGTGAATATACATGGTGTTTATACATATGTGTGTGTGCATATACAGGGTGTTTATACATATGTGTGTGTGCATATACAGGGTGTTTATACATATGTGTGTGCATATAAATGGTGTTTATAAATATGTGTGTGTGCATATATATATGTGTTTATACATATGTGTGTGTGTGCATATACATGGTGTTTATACATATGTGTGTGTGCATATACAAGGTGTTTATACATATGTGTGTGCATATACAAGGTGTTTATACATATGTGTGTGTGCATATACATGGTGTTTATACATATGTGTGTGTGCATATACAAGGTGTTTATACATATGTGTGTGTGCATATACAAGGTGTTTATACATATGTGTGTGTGTGCATATACATGGTGTTTATACATATGTGTGTGTGCATATACATGGTGTTTATACATATGTGTGTGTGCATATACTTGGTGTTTATACTTATGTGTGTGTGTGTGCATATACATGGTGTTTATACATATGTGTGTGTGCATATATATGTGTTTATACATATGTGTGTGTGTGTGCATATATATGTGTTTATACATATGTGTGTGTGCATATACATCGTGTTTATACATATGTGTGTGTGCATATACAATGTGTTTATACATATGTGTGTGTGCATGTACATGGTGTTTATACATATGTGTGTGCATATAAATGGTGTTTATACATATGTGTGTGTGTGCATATACATGTGTTTATACATATGTGTGTGTGCATATACAGGGTGTTTATACATATGTGTGTGTGCATATACATGGTGTTTATACATATGTGTGTGTGCATATACAAGGTGTTTATACAAATTTGTGTGTGCAAATACAAGGTGTTTATACATATGTGTGTGTGCATATACAAGGTGTTTATACATATGTGTGTGTGCATATACAAGGTGTTTATACATATGTGTGTGTGCATATACTTGGTGTTTATACTTATGTGTGTGTGTGTGCATATACATGGTGTTTATACATATGTGTGTGTGCATATATATGTGTTTATACATATGTGTGTGTGTGTGCATATATATGTGTTTATACATATGTGTGTGTGCATATACATTGTGTTTATACATATGTGTGTGTGCATATACAATGTGTTTATACATATGTGTGTGTGCATGTACATGGTGTTTATACATATGTGTGTGTGCATATAAATGGTGTTTATACATATGTGTGTGTGTGCATATACATGTGTTTATACATATGTGTGTGTGCATATACAGGGTGTTTATACATATGTGTGTGTGCGCATATACATGGTGTTTATACATATGTGTGTGTGCATATACAAGGTGTTTATACAAATTTGTGTGTGCAAATACAAGGTGTTTATACATATGTGTGTGTGCATATACATGGTGTTTATACATATGTGTGTGTGTGCATATACAAGGTGTTTATACATATGTGTGTGTGCATATACAAGGTGTTTATACATATGTGTGTGTGCATATACATGGTGTTTATACATATGTGTGTGTGCATATACATGGTGTTTATACATATGTGTGTGTGCATATACATGGTGTTTATACATATGTGTGTGTGCATATACAAGGTGTTTATAAATATGTGTGTGTGTGCATATACAAGGTGTTTATACATATGTGTGTGTGCATATACATGGTGTTTATACATATGTGTGTGTGTGCATATACATGTGTTTATACATATGTGTGCATATAAATGGTGTTTATAAATATGTGTGTGTGCATATATATGTGTTTATACATATGTGTGTGTGCATATACATGGTGTTTATACTTATGTGTGTGTGTGTGCATATACATGGTGTTTATACATATGTGTGTGTGCATATATATGTGTTTATACATATGTGTGTGTGTGTGCATATATATGTGTTTATACATATGTGTGTGTGCATATACATCGTGTTTATACATATGTGTGTGTGCATATACATGTGTTTATACATATGTGTGTGTGCATATACAGGGTGTTTATACATATGTGTGTGTGCATATACATGGTGTTTATACATATGTGTGTGTGCATATACAAGGTGTTTATACAAATTTGTGTGTGCAAATACAAGGTGTTTATACATATGTGTGTGTGCATATACATTGTGTTTATACATATGTGTGTGTGCATATACAAGGTGTTTATACATATGTGTGTGTGCATATACAAGGTGTTTATACATATGTGTGTGTGCATATACATGGTGTTTATACATATGTGTGTGTGCATATACATGGTGTTTATACATATGTGTGTGTGCATATACATGGTGTTTATACATATGTGTGTGTGCATATACAAGGTGTTTATAAATATGTGTGTGTGTGCATATACAAGGTGTTTATACATATGTGTGTGTGCATATACATGGTGTTTATACATATGTGTGTGTGTGCATATACATGTGTTTATACATATGTGTGCATATAAATGGTGTTTATAAATATGTGTGTGTGCATATATATGTGTTTATACATATGTGTGTGTGCATATACATGGTGTTTATACATATGTGTGTGTGCATATACATGGTGTTTATACATATGTGTTTGTGCATATACATGGTTTTATACATATGTGTGTGCATATAAATGGTGTTTATAAATATGTGTGTGTGCATATATATGTGTTTATACATATGTGTGTGTGCATATACATGGTGTTTATACATATGTGTGTGTGCATATACAAGGTGTTTATACATATGTGTGTGCATATACATGGTGTTTATACATATGTGTGTGTGCATATACAAGGTGTTTATACATATGCGTGTGTGCATATACAAGGTGTTTATACATATGTGTGTGTGAATATACATGGTGTTTATACATATGTGTGTGTGCATATACAGGGTGTTTATACATATGTGTGTGTGCATATACAGGGTGTTTATACATATGTGTGTGCATATAAATGGTGTTTATAAATATGTGTGTGTGCATATATATATGTGTTTATACATATGTGTGTGTGTGCATATACATGGTGTTTATACATATGTGTGTGTGCATATACAAGGTGTTTATACATATGTGTGTGTGCATATACAAGGTGTTTATACATATGTGTGTGTGCATATACATGGTGTTTATACATATGTGTGTGTGCATATACATGGTGTTTATACATATGTGTGTGTGCATATACTTGGTGTTTATACTTATGTGTGTGTGTGCATATACATGGTGTTTATACATATGTGTGTGTGCATATATATGTGTTTATACATATGTGTGTGTGTGTGCATATATATGTGTTTATACATATGTGTGTGTGCATATACATCGTGTTTATACATATGTGTGTGTGCATATACAATGTGTTTATACATATGTGTGTGTGCATGTACATGGTGTTTATACATATGTGTGTGCATATAAATGGTGTTTATACATATGTGTGTGTGTGTGCATATACATGTGTTTATACATATGTGTGTGTGCATATACAGGGTGTTTATACATATGTGTGTGTGCATATACATGGTGTTTATACATATGTGTGTGTGCATATACAAGGTGTTTATACAAATTTGTGTGTGCAAATACAAGGTGTTTATACATATGTGTGTGTGCATATACATGGTGTTTATACATATGTGTATGTGTGCATATACAAGGTGTTTATACATATGTGTGTGTGCATATACAAGGTGTTTATACATATGTGTGTGTGCATATACATGGTGTTTATACATATGTGTGTGTGCATATACATGGTGTTTATACATATGTGTGTGTGCATATACATGGTGTTTATACATATGTGTGTGCATATACAAGGTGTTTATAAATATGTGTGTGTGTGCATATACAAGGTGTTTATACATATGTGTGTGTGCATATACATGGTGTTTATACATATGTGTGTGTGTGCATATACATGTGTTTATACATATGTGTGCATATAAATGGTGTTTATAAATATGTGTGTGTGCATATATATGTGTTTATACATATGTGTGTGTGCATATACATGGTGTTTATACTTATGTGTGTGTGTGTGCATATACATGGTGTTTATACATATGTGTGTGTGCATATATATGTGTTTATACATATGTGTGTGTGTGTGCATATATATGTGTTTATACATATGTGTGTGTGCATATACATCGTGTTTATACATATGTGTGTGTGCATATATATGTGTTTATACATATGTGTGTGTGCATATACATGGTGTTTATACATATGTGTGTGTGCATATACAAGGTGTTTATACATATGTGTGTGTGCATATACATGGTGTTTATACATATGTGTGTGTGCATATACATGGTGTTTATACATATGTGTGTGTGCATATACAAGGTGTTTATACATATGTGTGTGCATATACAAGGTGTTTATACATATGTGTGTGTGCATATACATGGTGTTTATACATATGTGTGTGTGCATATACAAGGTGTTTATACATATGTGTGTGTGCATATACAAGGTGTTTATACATATGTGTGTGTGCATATACATGGTGTTTTTACATATGTGTGTGTGCATATACATGGTGTTTATACATATGTGTGTGTGCATATACTTGGTGTTTATACTTATGTGTGTGTGTGTGCATATACATGGTGTTTATACATATGTGTGTGTGCATATATATGTGTTTATACATATGTGTGTGTGTGTGCATATATATGTGTTTATACATATGTGTGTGTGCATATACATCGTGTTTATACATATGTGTGTGTGCATATACAATGTGTTTATACATATGTGTGTGTGCATGTACATGGTGTTTATACATATGTGTGTGCATATAAATGGTGTTTATACATATGTGTGTGTGCATATACATGTGTTTATACATATGTGTGTGTGCATATACAGGGTGTTTATACATATGTGTGTGTGCATATACATGGTGTTTATACATATGTGTGTGTGCATATACAAGGTGTTTATACAAATTTGTGTGTGCAAATACAAGGTGTTTATACATATGTGTGTGTGCATATACATGGTGTTTATACATATGTGTGTGTGTGCATATACAAGGTGTTTATACATATGTGTGTGTGCATATACAAGGTGTTTATACATATGTGTGTGTGCATATACATGGTGTTTATACATATGTGTGTGTGCATATACATGGTGTTTATACATATGTGTGTGTGCATATACATGGTGTTTATACATATGTGTGTGTGCATATACAAGGTGTTTATAAATATGTGTGTGTGTGCATATACAAGGTGTTTATACATATGTGTGTGTGCATATACATGGTGTTTATACATATGTGTGTGTGTGCATATACATGTGTTTATACATATGTGTGCATATAAATGGTGTTTATAAATATGTGTGTGTGCATATATATGTGTTTATACATATGTGTGTGTGCATATACATGGTGTTTATACTTATGTGTGTGTGTGTGCATATACATGGTGTTTATACATATGTGTGTGTGCATATATATGTGTTTATACATATGTGTGTGTGTGTGCATATATATGTGTTTATACATATGTGTGTGTGCATATACATCGTGTTTATACATATGTGTGTGTGCATATATATGTGTTTATACATATGTGTGTGTGCATATACATGGTGTTTATACATATGTGTGTGTGCATATACAAGGTGTTTATACATATGTGTGTGTGCATATACATGGTGTTTATACATATGTGTGTGTGCATATACAAGGTGTTTATACATATGTGTGTGTGCATATACAAGGTGTTTATACATATGTGTGTGTGAATATACATGGTGTTTATACATATGTGTGTGTGCATATACAGGGTGTTTATACATATGTGTGTGTGCATATACAGGGTGTTTATACATATGTGTGTGCATATAAATGGTGTTTATAAATATGTGTGTGTGCATATATATATGTGTTTATACATATGTGTGTGTGTGCATATACATGGTGTTTATACATATGTGTGTGTGCATATACAAGGTGTTTATACATATGTGTGTGCATATACAAGGTGTTTATACATATGTGTGTGTGCATATAAATGGTGTTTATACATATGTGTGTGTGCATATACAAGGTGTTTATACATATGTGTGTGTGCATATACAAGGTGTTTATACATATGTGTGTGTGCATATACATGGTGTTTATACATATGTGTGTGTGCATATACATGTGTTTATATATATGTGTGTGTGCATAAACATGTGTTTATACATATGTGTGTGTGCATATACATGTGTTTATACATATGTGTGTGCATATAAATGGTTTTTATAAATATGTGTGTGTGCATATATATATGTGTTTATACATATGTGTGTGTGCATATACATGGTGTTTATACATATGTGTGTGTGCATATACATGTGTTTATACATATGTGTGTGCATATACATGGTTTTATACATATGTGTGTGCATATAAATGGTGTTTATAAATATGTGTGTGTGCATATATAAGGAAATGTAAGGCAAATTGCCTGGAATGCACATAAGGGTTAAGGCCAAGACGGAGGAGGGGAGTGTTGTGTTGTGTGTGTGAAACAATGTTGCAGAAAGAGAGGAGGGGTTCCAGCTTACCTTTTTAAGCCCAGTGCAGGAAGCACATGTCCTCTTTCTGCTGTTTTTCTCAAAGTTTTCACATGAGACGTTCAAGGAGATCTAAAGCACCTCCAAAGCGAATCATGGAGGCTGGGGAGGAACCTGCAGAGAGAGAAGTTGTTGAAGACAGCGATGAAGCAGCTGAGTGGATCCCTCCATCGCCAGAAACGGTGGGTCGAACCCCTTTACTTCCCTCCCTTTCCCCTTCACTTGGTCAATCCTCCGGGGAGGTTGGGGGTAGTGGTGGGGAGATTTCAGATAGGGCCCTACTGGAGGTGCTGGCATTAGTGAGCAATATGGGGGGTAGTGCTGGGCATCCAGATGGCGCGTCTGAGCCCGTCGGCCATGCGGCCGGGAGTGAGCCCTCTTTTTCGGGGGGTTAGTTCTGACATAGGCCCCAATTTAGTTACCACGTCGGGCCCTGCCGGGCCCGTTTCTGGCCTTCGCAGGCCCACATGTCCCCCTAAAGTAGCCGGTAAAGCGGGGGTCCCCGCTAGGCCCGCTATGCGGTCTACAGCCGCTAGCTCCTCTGTCCCCTGCTCTCCGGTCCCCCTGGCTGGGCCTCCCTCCCCTCGCGTGGTCGCGGCGGGCCCTTCTCGGCCTTGTGGCGTTCCGGTCCCCGGCCCCTACGGGCCTTGCTCTTTTGCCCCAATAGTTGGTAGTTTTAGTGGGAGCAGTTCGGCCTTACCTCCGACGTCGTCTCCGGTGTCTCAGGACTCCATCGCGGCCGCGGTATCCCTTTTCCAGATGTGGGCATCTTCTTTGTCGGGGTCTCCGGGTGCGTCCCACGTGGTCCTTGGTCCTCCGGCGGTGGTTGCGCAGGCTCCCGCGTCGACTGTTCCTCCATCGGCGGCGACTTCCGGTTTGCGGTCCTCCGAGGGCGGGACTTCCGGTGACGTCATTTCCGATGACGTCACTGCCGGTCCCGCCATTTGTCAGCGGTCATCGAAGCGGAGCAGGTCGAGTTCCCCGCGCGGCGTCCAAGGTAAGAGAGGAGTGCCGCGGGGGGGAACTTATGCTCCGGGGGGCAATTCTGCTGATGCAATGGGGTCTACAGGGGCAGCACTTGTGGGGGTTGATCTTCACGAGGGGGCTAATGGTGAATCAATGGAGGAATTACCTCAGGGGGGGCATTTCTCTGGCCAAATGAACCCGGGGGTCCCTGTTGGAGGCCCCCGTGGGCAGGTTGCAAAGGGTATTACGGCCCGGCAAAGGGCAAAGGCCCCGTCGGGCAGTAATCCTCGTCAAGGGGCAAAGGCCCCATTGGGCAATTATAAAGGTGTCGCAGCACCTATTGGGCACGCTAGGAGTATGCCTAAGAGCGCTGGCAGTAATAGTGAGGTTTCTTTGGGCAAAGGCGGCGCCCGTGCAGGCGGCGCTTTTGGCGCGCAAATTAGTGGGAGTGTAGGGGCTAGGCCTCAGGCTCCGGGCGCATCCCCGGCAGCAGCGAGGAAGGTAGTAACTAGGTCTTCTACCAAACATGGTTCACCAGAACAGTTTCAGAGTTTAGATTTAGCGGTTGCATCCACTAGACGTAAGAAAGCCACCCCTATCACTCAGAAGTCAGTACATTTTAGTGAAGAGATAGAGGACTTTACAGAAGATGAGCAGGGTGTGTATGATGATGTTGCAAGTGGCGAAGACAACCATGATGTGTGTGAGGGGATGCATGAACGGTCTGGGCACAGGGGGAGGGGTAGAGCAGACCTTCCCCTTCGTGGTACTCCTCTCTGGCAATCTCTTTTGCAGGAAAGCGACATGGCTACGTCAGGAGATTCAGGCAGCGGGTTGGAGAGAGGTGCTGAGAGCGGCCAGGACTCCATGGTGTCAGAGGATGAGCGTCCTTCTACTTCGGGAGTCGTGGCGATTCCAAACAGGACTGGTGTGAGAGATGGTGAGTCCTCAGTTTCAGTGGGGTTGCGGGGTTTTACCTCATCCTCGGATGATTCTGGGTCAGAAAATGACAAGGAACTGGGGTTGCATGGGAAGGGCAATAAAAGAATGTATAAGATGCTTAGATGGTTAACTGATGAGAAGAGATCAGAAAAAGGGGGTTTGCGTGACCGTCATGACTATATTGCCTCTGGTAGGTCCGACAGGGCTGCCCCACCCAGACTTCGCATAAGTGGGGTGGGGAGGCCTGTTAATCGGAAGGTGGCACTCCAAGGGGTTACTAGATCCTGGTCTTCTTATGATCTGCACGAGCATTTGAAGACTAAGACAGTACGGAGAATTCAAGAGGGTAAATTTGTTAACATCTTCGAGCTCTCGGTGGAAGCCCTAAGGCAGAAAGCGAGAGCGGAGGATGGGACAGGCCCCAAGAAGTACCAGCGCCCAGATACATTTCACGAATGGCGCCGGTGTTTCAGGATCTATGCGTCCTGCTATTTGCAAAAATGGCCGGACCAGTGTTTAGCCGTGTTGAAATACATGGAAAACATGGAGATCATTGCTGATAATTATCGCGATGGTGCCTGGCGGGATTACGATGAGGAGTTCCGCAGAAAGATGGTGGGTAATCCACTGTTGGATTTCGGGTGCGTAGAAATGCTGGGTCCCGAGAAATCACTAGGTACTGCGGGGGCCCCGGCGGGTGCAACGCAGTTTCGACCCGCAAATAGATTTCGCAGACGCCCAGCTGGGGTTTGTTGGAAATTCCAGGACAAGCAATGCACGTTGGGAACCGCGTGTTCCTTTCGGCACGCTTGTCGCATCTGCGGGGGATTTCACCCTGCCGCGGACTGCGTTAAAAAAGGGGAGAGACAGGACAGGACTGGGCCAAGAGGCCCTGCTGTCGCTAAGAGCGGACACCCCGCTGAAGGTGGCCGCAATTAGTAAGTGGCTCACGCTATACCCCGATAGGGTAACGGCGGCCTTGTTGGAGTCAGGGCTCCGGGAAGGTTTTGTTATCCCCGTACAAGGTCCGGTTTCGGGTGCGGCTTCTCGCAGGAACCTGAAATCTGCCTCCCTTTTCCCGGAGGTATTGAAGGAGAAATTGGGTAAGGAAGTTTCACTGGGTAGAATGGCTGGCCCGTTTAGGGAAAAACCTATGCCGGGATTGGTTATCTCGCCTCTAGGGGTCGTGCCCAAGAAAGACCCAGGAAAGTTTAGGATGATACAACATCTCTCATACCCAAAGGGAAAGTCAGTCAATGACGCCATTCCTCAGGACTTAAGTACCGTATATTACCAGTCATTTGATGATGCCTTGCAAGTAGTACGCAGATCGGGTCATGGGGCTTTACTGGCCAAGCTTGACATCGAGTCTGCTTTCAGACTCTTGCCGATTCACCCCGCATCATTTTACTTAATGGGTTGTTTTTTCAACGGACACTATTATGTTGACCGTTGTTTGCCCATGGGGTGTTCCATTTCCTGCGCCTATTTTGAGGCGTTTAGTTCCTTCTTGCATTGGGCCGTGGCGGAAGTGACAGGAGAGGATAGGATTGCTCACTACTTGGACGACTTTCTCCTGGTCGGCAGACAGGGGTCTAGGGAATGTGAGCTGCTCCTTTACGCCATGCGGCTGTTGATGGAGAAATTTGGAGTCCCCTTAGCAGAAGACAAATCGGAGGGCCCTTGCACTTGTCTAACCTTCCTGGGTATCGAAATTGATTCGGTAGCCCAGGAATGTAGGCTTCCGGTTGATAAGGTACAGAAGATGTTGTCAGCAGTCAGGAGCCTCGCAGCGGCGCAGTTTTGCACGCTGAAAGAGCTCCAATCGGTTTTGGGTCTGCTCAACTTTGCAGGGAGGGTCATCCCGATGGGGAGGATTTTCCTGAAAAGAATGGAGCGCTTGTTGCCGGGAGTTACTTCCCCTAAGGCCAAACTAATGGTTAATAGTGACATGAGGGAAGACCTCCGTGTCTGGGATCTGTTCCTCAGGGATTTCAATGGGATCTGTATTTGGAGAACCCCCCAGACTCCGGCGCGAGAACTGCACCTCTTTACTGATGCTGCTGGGGGTTTTGGATACGGCGCCTATCTCAATGGCGAGTGGAGCGCCGAACCTTGGCCGGCAGAGTGGGCGGCCAGGGGCCTGACCAGGAACCTGTGCCTTCTAGAGCTTTTCCCCATTCTGGTGGCGTTGGAGATCTGGGGGGACAAGCTCGAGAACCGCTCCGTCATTTTTTGGACGGACAATTTGAGCGTGGTTTACGCCATTAACGGTCTCTCTTCGTCCTCACCACCAGTAATTCGATATCTGAGAATTCTGGTTTTGAGATGCCTCAAGCGGAACATTGAGTTTCGGGCTAGGCATGTCCCAGGAGTTAAAAACGTTATTGCTGATGCACTATCTCGCTTTCAATGGGAAAATTTTAGGAAATGTGCTCCTGAGGCTGCCACTCATGGCTTTCCCTGTCCCCCTTTTCTTTGGCAGGTGGCTTTGGATGGCAGTCCCTGATTCCGGTGCTTAAGGCGTCCCTGGCACCTTCCACTTGGAAGTCCTATATAAGGTACTGGGAAGAATGGGTATTCTTCTGCGATGTCCAAGGATTTCCTTCTTGTGCTGGTGAGCAGGACTGGCTATTGCGCTGGCTCGCGGAGCTTAGGGCTAAGTTAGCTAAGAAAGGGGCGGTATCCGCGCGGTTGGCGGCGGTGTCCTTTTTCTGTAAACTATTCACGCTGACGGACTCTTCCAAAACGTTTTTGATTCGTCAAATACTGAGGGGTTGGGGAAGGTCGGAAGTGCGGCGTCCAGACGTTAGGGAACCCATAACGGCGGACAGGTTGGTCCTCCTGCTTCGTGTTTTACCGGAGGTATGTTCCTCAGACTACGAGGTGCGGCTTTTTTCAGCGGCGTTCGCCATGGCGTTTCATGGTGCTCTCCGAGTGGGGGAATTGGTCCCCCAGTCTAAGTTGGCGAAAGTGGGTGGCGTCCTGGCGGAGCACGTCAGGTTTACGGATAATGGGGTATTACTTTTCATCCCTCGATCGAAAGTCGATCAAGATGGTAGGGGGGCCTGGCTGTCGCTACCCGCGCATGCGGGTTCCGCCTGCTGCCCTAGTGCACTGGTGAAGACCTTCTCGGACAGGCGTCCAGTGGGTGCGGTTAGATTTTTAATTCATCAGGATGGTACCCCCCTGACGAGGTTTCAATTTCGGAAGGTTTTGGGGTGGGCGGCTAAAAAAGTGGGCTTGAATCCCAATACTATAGCTCCTCACTCCTTTAGGGTTGGAGCTGCTACGACGGCGGCGACTTTAGGCTGGTCGGCTGACCGCATAATGGCGCTTGGGAGGTGGAAGTCTAAGAGGTATCAGATTTACGTTAGGCCACTTATATCCCAATGTTAATATTTGCTGGTTGATAATGTTGCACACTGCGTTGCCATTATATGCCCTAACTCTTGTTTCTATTGCAGGGCCTAGAAGTGGGCCACTTCGTGCCTGGATCGTTGGGCACTCGTTCGTACACTGGGCGGCTATCCGAGCGGCATCGCAACCTGGAGGGCAGCAGCTTGGGTTCTCATTCTCCAGGGTGGTAGTTAGGTGGTTAGGGAGGAGAGGCCTTTGCTGGGCAGATCTGCCTGGGTTACTGCAATCCGCCATGAGGCGGTGGGAGAAACCCCATGTGCTGATCATCCACTTAGGTGGGAATGATCTCGGCTCAATTCCCGGCCGGGACTTGAGCGCAGTGATCCAATCAGATCTGCGCACCTTTAAAGCTTGGTTGCCTGGTGTGAGAATGGGCTGGTCAAACATTATACCGAGGTTGACGTGGAGACACATGGCCAATCATAGGGCAGCGTTCCAAGTTCGCAAGAAGCTCAATAGAGATGTTAGGAAGCTTATGTGCGAGCTAGGTGGTTTTGTTGTGGAACACAAGTTCATTACGGCCGCTGACCGTAGCCTGTACCGAGGCGACGGGGTCCATCTTACGGACCATGGCATGGACCTGTTTATTGAAGATATACGTCAGTCCCTACTCCTATTTGTGTGAGTTGGGTGGCGGCGAGAGTGGCCCTTGATATTCGGGCGATCTCGTGGCGGGTGGACAGTGTCCGGGGGCAGGATGTGATCGAGGTAGAGTGACGGCACTTCCGGCCAGGGATGAAGTCCCCAGACGCGCGTCTGGGGTGTTCCCTGCCCGTGTGATTACGATGCCGAGAATTCCCTGTTTTATAGTATTGAGCTACGCTCTGCTTCTTCTCCTGCGCCCTGGTACTGCCCATCTTGTTAGCATGGGTTACTACGTTTTAGCTAGTACCTGATTGCCGCCCCCCTGGTCCATGTTTATTCAGACGGTCGTTAGTTCTTGTGTTGCCACAATAAACGTGACCTGCGGGTTTTCTCTAACCATAAAAAGTTGTTGTGTCGTTATTTTGTGTGTTATTTATTTCTACGTTTAGAAACTAAGTTGAGTTTATGTTAATCCAAGAATGTATATAGTTATAAGTTATTCTTTCCACAGAGGAGGATATGGCATTTAATCCCTTAAGGAAATGTAAGGCAAATTGCCTGGAATGCACATAAGGGTTAAGGCCAAGACGGAGGAGGGGAGTGTTGTGTTGTGTGTGTGAAACAATGTTGCAGAAAGAGAGGAGGGGTTCCAGCTTACCTTTTTAAGCCCAGTGCAGGAAGCACATGTCCTCTTTCTGCTGTTTTTCTCAAAGTTTTCCCCACCCTTCCCTCCCTTTGTTTATTATTTTGCAATCAGTAGGGGGATCCGTCCTTATGGTGGTCCCCAGGGGACTAGGGCTATCCGAAGGCTTGATGAGGGCTAGCCAGCCTATTTCTGTAAGTCCAAGGACGTTAAGTTTCAGCTCCCCAGGTATTTCAATCTGGTTTACGCACCTTTTTGATCCTGGCCCTTACTGGTACGGAGTGGTGGTTTGCACCCTGGGCTGGCGGGTGGACAGTGTCCGGGGGCAGGATGTGATCGAGGTAGAGTGACGGCACTTCCGGCCAGGGATGAAGTCCCCAGACGCGCGTCTGGGGTGTTCCCTGCCCGTGTGATTACGATGCCGAGAATTCCCTGTTTTATAGTATTGAGCTACGCTCTGCTTCTTCTCCTGCGCCCTGGTACTGCCCATCTTGTTAGCATGGGTTACTACGTTTTAGCTAGTACCTGATTGCCGCCCCCCTGGTCCATGTTTATTCAGACGGTCGTTAGTTCTTGTGTTGCCACAATAAACGTGACCTGCGGGTTTTCTCTAACCATAAAAAGTTGTTGTGTCGTTATTTTGTGTGTTATTTATTTCTACGTTTAGAAACTAAGTTGAGTTTATGTTAAACCAAGAATGTATATAGTTATAAGTTATTCTTTCCACAGAGGAGGATATGGCATTTAATCCCTTATGTGTTTCTACATATGTGTGTGTGCATATACAAGGTGTCTATACATATGTGTGTGTGCATATACAAGGTGTTTATACATGTGTGTGTGTGTGTGTGTGCAAATACAAGGTGTTTATACATATGTGTGTGTGCATATACATGTGTTTATACATATGTGTGTGTGCATATACATGGTGTTTATACATATATGTGTGTGCATATACATGGTGTTTATACATATGTGTGTGTGTGTGCATATACATGGTGTTTATACATATGTGTGTGTGCATATACATGGTGTTTATACATATGTGTGTGTGCATATACATGGTGTTTATACATGTGTGTGTGTGCATATACATGGTGTTTATACATATGTGTGTGTGCATATACATGTGTTTATACATATGTGTGTGTGCATATGCATGGTGTTTATACATATGTGTGTGTGCATATACATGGTGTTTATACATATGTGTGTGTGCAAATACAAGGTGTTTATACATATGTGTGTGTGCATATACATGTGTTTATACATATGTGTGTGTGCATATGCATGGTGTTTATAAATATGTGTGTGTGCATATACATGGTGTTTATACATATGTCTGTGTGCATATACATGGTGTTTATACATATGTGTGTGTTCATATACAAGGTGTTTATACATATGTGTGTGTGCATATACATGTGTTTATACATATGTGTGTGTGCATATGCATGGTGTTTATAAATATGTGTGTGTGCATATACATGGTGTTTATACATATGTGTGTGTGCATATACATGGTGTTTATACATATGTGTGTGTGTGCATATACATGGTGTTTATACATATGTGTGTGTGCATATGCATGGTGTTTATACATATGTGTGTGTGCATATACATGGTGTTTATAAATATGTGTGTGTGCATATACATGTGTTTATAAATATGTGTGTGTGCATATACATGGTGTTTATACATATGTGTGTGTGCATAAACAAGGTGTTTATACATATGTGTGTGTGTGCATATACATGGTGTTTATACATATGTGTGTGTGCATATGCATGGTGTTTATACATATGTGTGTGTGCATATACATGGTGTTTATACATATGTGTGTGTGCATATACATGGTGTTTATACATATGTGTGTGTGCATATACAAGGTGTTTATACATATGTGTGTGTGCATATACAAGGTGTTTATACATATGTGTGCATATACATGTGTTTATACATATGTGTGTGTGCATATACATGGTGTTTATACATATGTGTGTGTGCATATACAGGGTGTTTATACATATGTGTGTGTGCATATACATGGTGTTTATACATATGTGTGTGTGCATATACATGGTGTTTATACATATGTGTGTGTGCATATACAAGGTGTTTATACATATGTGTGTGTGCATATACATGGTGTTTATACATATGTGTGTGTGTGCATATACAAGGTGTTTATACATATGTGTGTGTGCATATACATGGTGTTTATACATATGTGTGTGTGCATATACATGGTGTTTATACATATGTGTGTGTGCATATACAAGGTGTTTATACATATGTGTGTGTGCATATACATGGTGTTTATACATATGTGTGTGTGCATATACATTGTGTTTATACATATGAGACAGTGGAGGGCAGCATAGCCCAGAACGAACATAAGAATTAAGGCCCTTAGGAGTGAGCTGCTGTGAAGTGGCAACAATGTTGCATTTTTGTGGGTGGGTACAGGGCTCACCTTTAAGAAGCCAAGCTACAGGCCCCAAACCCTCTTCCAGCTTGTCTTCACAGCTTGCAGGATCACAGCATCTTCATTCTCTGGTTAAGCAGTCTGCTGCAGCATGGGCTGTTTTTTCAAAGTCTTCCAGAGCACCTGTGAAGAGTGATGTGTTGGAGGAGTTACTGATCGGAGTCCCACCATCTCCGGTGAGTCGTACCCCGATCTTTCCCCCCTTTTCTCTGTAATTTAATGGGGAAGTCAGGGGCGGATCTGTGTGTCCTATTGGTGTTAGATTATTTCCCAGGTAGGCCCATCTTCCCCCTCTCTCCCTCCCGGTCAGTTAGTGGTTGGGGCCTGGGGGCCGGGTACCCTCTTCTCCTCCCCTTAATCATTTCACATACCCCTGATGCGCGTCTCTAGGGTGGATCGTTGGCTGGAGTGAGTGTGAGCATTCATACTTACCTCCGCCATCGGTTACGGTGTCCACGAAGCCCAGGCCTGCAGCGGTCGCGCTCTTGCAGGGCTTGTGTCGGCGGTCCCCCTTTAGCGGTCGCGACTTTCGGTGGTTCTTCCCCTCCTCCTGGTCGTCGGATGGCTTCGGGCGAGTCTTCGGCCATGCGGGCGGCGGCATCCATCATTTGACGGCGTCTCTCCCGGTCTCGGCGCTTCCGGTGACGTCACTTCCGGTGACGTCACTTCCGGAACCGCCATTTGAGATCCGGTAGCCAAGCGGGTGGGATCGTCTCCTCCTCCGGGGTCCCCAGGTAAGAGAGGAGTGCCTGGGGGGGGACGAGGCCCGCTGGGGGGGGGGCGCGCAGCGAGGCTCAGGGGCTCTGCGCTCGCTGGCAGATGAATTGCTTGCAATGCCTGGGGAGTATGATGTGGAAAGCATGGGAGAATTTGCAGGCCAGAGGCTGTGGTTCAGGTGATGAGAATGGGCATTTATGAGCAGGCCGCAGGCCTGACTGGGGGTTTCTTTTGTTTATTAACAAGATTGTTTAGATAGTCAGCCTTTTCTTTGCAGTCAGTCAGTGGCGCAAGGCCTGTCTGTTAGCGGCCAATTGAGGCCTAGCAGGAATTACGACGTGTCATGTTGCGGTGCATGAGAGGCCCATCACATAGGGCACACAGGCGTTCACCTGGAGTACCCCCCCTGTGGGATGCATTTGGGGTAACAATTAATGTTTTTCGGCCAGGAAGGGCCCAGGTGTTTTTTCTCTTAGTTTCTGCTCAGCATGGAGATAGCACAGAGCAGGGCTTCTCTAGTCAGGTGTAGTGGCGAATGCAGTGTCTGCATCACAAGAGAGTGGCATGTCTGAGTGTATGGAACAGTGTGTGGCGCATTGCGCAAGGTTCTGGGCAAGGGGACTAGATTCTACTGTGGCTGGGGGGTCCTTGTCCTCTCCCCGTGGTACTCCTCTCTTGCATTTCTCATTTCAGGCCAAGGAGGAGCACAGCCGGGAGTAACCTTCAGTCTCCTTGGATCCTTTGCCGTGCAGCGCCCCTGGGAGCTGGAGAGCATGGAATCGCAAGAAGTGGTGTATCTCATGGAGCCACAGAATGCTTGGGTGCCGATGCAGTACAGTCCAGGTGTTCGTGGCAAGGAAGAGTACAGCGCCCCTCTTGGAACTGGTGAGACCATTTTATCTTTTGGGCATAGGGGCTTTAGTTCATCTTCGGATGATTTTGGGTCTGAGTGAGTGATAGGTCCCTGGGGTCGGAGGCTAAAGAGCAGAAGGGAATGTAT